>NC_056733.1:642396382-642661382 GCF_019279795.1 Protopterus annectens
TGGTTTAGGTCATTTCCCAGTTCCTTCTTGACACTGGAGTGTGATGGGCTTGATCTGTAGATTACCATGTCATCTGTATATAATATGACTGGGAGATGTTGTCAATTGGGGGGAGCTTGAAATAAAGATAGTGAATAAACAGTGGAGATAAGACCCAGCCTTGTGGCCCTCCTTTGGTTAATTCAGCAGAGGGAAAAATTGAAGCTCTGTCTAAATAAAAAAAAGTCACTAAACATGAAAGAGGTTTAATTATGGTCTTTTATGTCAAAGGCTTCAGTAAAGTCAATGAAAACTAACTTGACTGGGTTATCTTTGCTCATGCTGGGGAGAATGCCTGTGAAAATTCATAGGGCAGTCACAAGGCTTTTGCTAAACCGGAAGCCATGTTGATAACAGTACAACTCCTTTTAACTCACAGTCAACAGTAACAACTAACAGTTTGATGTTATTAACAATTTCAACCAGAATATGCCCTTTGTCAGAATATAAGAAGTAGACAGAATGACAGACTCAGTAGTACCAGGTGAGAAAGCGTGGCTTTGTTTTTTTTTGCGGCAATCACTCCATGGCTGAGTCTGCATAAAACTAGCTAAATACTTGTTTCTCTGAGTGCAATGGCACATCAGAGCATTGTCAAATCATTTGCATGCTGGACCATTTTCAACTGCCACAATGCAGAAACTCACTGCTGTTTCAGTACAGCACCTTGCAAGAGACTAGTGTTAATGGACTTTGAGACTATAGTTGTAGCTTCACTCCATCTGGCTGCATTTGTGCACCCACAAAGACAGCTTCTGAACTAGTATAAGGACTGCTCAGATGGAGCACTAAGTAATAGATGAGGGAGCAGGTATGCTGTGGTTAAAATGTAAAATGCAGAATCATAGCTACTGTGGGCCAAAAAGGGCAATCACCCAGGTGCTGTCTTGTCTAGGGTACAGCTCACCTCTGTAACACAAAAAAAATTGTAGTCAAATATTTGTTTTCCATATACGGGGAACAGCAACCCATACATCCAAGACACTCCTATGTGTCCCTCACCCTTGCTTACATCATCTTACTCTGGCACCACCCAAAAAGACCAGTGATTGGCTGCTCCAGTAGAGGGGGCAGTGCCACAGTGCAAGAAAGACAGCGTCTTGGGTTAAATTATTGGCACTCATAGCAAGCTGATAGATGTACTGTTTTCTCAATCAAAATGGCTCACCGTGGGTGGATTTGGTGTGTGGAGAGAGAGAGAGAGAGAGAGAGAGAGAGACTAGGGCAGAAAAAAGCAAGTAGGTATGGTTACTTACTAGATTATTTTAGTGTTTGAGTGTAAATGCATGGACAGACTAGTGAAGGGATAGTGGGAGGAAATGTTTCATTTTGGTGCTTGTGCTTACTTGGGCAGACTGCTGAAGGGGTCATGGGGGAGAAATGTTTCATTTTGGTGGTTATGCATACTTGGATAGACAGCTGAAGGTGTCACTTGGGGAAATATTTCATTTTGGAGCTTGTGCATACCTGGACAAACTACTAAAGAGGTTGTTGGGGGAAATGTTCCATTTTGGTGTATGTGCATTTCAAATGTTTCATTCTGGTGCTTGTGCATACTTGGACAGACTGCTTTACATTACTAGTCTCTTCTTGGTCAAGAGACAAATATGAGGTTCTCTCCCTGGACTCCAAATGGGCTAACTACTCCTCTGGTCAAACGCTTTGGTAAATACAAGAAAGACGAATCCCATACATTTGCTAGAATTAAGTGTAGTACAGACAGTCAGCAAATTCAAAATAGGCTAGATTCAGTATTGTACCCAGACTGAAAGCTGTGCTGGTTACTGGAGAGCAGTTGTTTATAGGTGATAAATTGTACAGCAATGCAACACTTAAGTATTACGGGCAAAGAATAGACTAAAGCAAGTAACCTACCATCAGACAACTCTATGAAATGGACACCTTTACGAAGGAGGACTACACTGGAGGATTTCCAGAATACTGGTACATACGATTTTATAGATTTTTTATAAGAATGGAAACTAGGTAGTCTATTACTAATGCAGCCCGTTTACATTATTCCAGTAGATTATCTGATGCAGCATATCCTGGTTTTAGTCTGGATAGGATCTCCTGGAGTAAGAAAAGGTAGCACTGTCACAAAATAAATTTTAAGGATTTTCAGGTGTCGTGATTGCCGTAATTTTATAGCAGTAGTCACTAAAGCCTATTATTCTGTCAAATAATGCAGGTTTCTTTACTCAGCTTACTGTGCTGGTACAACCACTAGAGAAACTGCCTGCAGCATCCATATTAGTTTCCAGATTCCCCTGCATTTGCACCAACATTTACCAAAAACCCTGAAAACATACCAGGTTTGTCAAATAAAAAACACAACAGACACCACAGACTTAAAGCAGTCTTCAGTGCTATCTTTAATGTTCACGTAACACCCGGTACCTCGGCAATCCGCCTTCAATGGATAACATATTTCAAAGCTAGTACCATCTTTACACCCCACGCACCCTGTTGATCCAATGGCAAATGGACCAATGGCGAGCCATAGTTTTCGGAGGTTGAGAAAGAACAATCTGAACTGTTGAAAAGACTGATGGCTAGAGAGGTGAATCTTTTTTATGATACCAAGCTCCTTGAAAAATACCTGAGTTTGGGTATCACATCAAGAGGTTTGAGGGTTGACTGAGCTCCTGCCTGGGACTTTAGTGATGATGAGCATGATTTGTTGTAAGAGTGGAAGCATATTTGTTTGGAATGTACCTTGGGATGGCTCAGAGTTCTAATTAAAAGACTGCTAGGTTGGCAGAAATCAAAAGTAAAACTGAAAAAGTTGAACAAGAAACAGTCACGGGAAGGAAAAAGAAATTACTGAGAGACATGGGTGATTTTCGCAGCGGTGTAGTGTATGCCTGGCAATGTAAGCCGAGAAGGGGAAGGATCAGGATTAAGTGACCGGGTGAAGTTGTTTCTGATTTAAGGGATTCATCAGTTTCCTTGGGTGAAATATCTTCTAAAAAGAGTGTTTTGTTTGAAGATATACACAAAGACAGTTCTGGAGAACATTTGGTAAAACACAGACAGTATGAGAAGGAATCTTTTTCCCAAGAAGGAAGGGGAAGAGCCAGAAAGAACCGTGGCGCAGGGAAGAATGCACGACAGCAACCAGTCAGGTTGCAGTCAAATCTAGTGACTTTCTTTTAGACTGTTATGGTTTAAAGCGAACTGCAGCTAATTCCAATGACTCCAATATTGTTTTGGATTTTGATGTTCATTTGCATGATGGCAAAGACAGATCTCAAACACAGAGGTTACAGGTAATTAAACTATCAGAACTTTGTATTTCTGCAGACACTCTGAATGTTTTGAGTAAGGGTAGTAAGTTTGTACCTACCAGATTTCCTACTTTGGTTGATATATTATTAGAAGTGAAGAATTTTTGTAGAAAGTTGTACTTGAGGGTATTTTCCAGTAAGAATGTACCAACTGTAATATCTGGGGGGGTTGGTAGAATTTGGGGATGACCCTCTGTTGGATTTATCTATACATGAATGTCAGCTTTTTGAATATGTTGATGTGTTGGAAAATGCAAATGAAGACAGTGAAAGTGTTGGAAAATGCAAATGAAGATAGTGAAAGTGAGAGTGGATTTTTGCACAAGGTACACTAAGCTCAATGTTCCTGAAATGTAGCATACTACTACTTTTTAAGTCCATTGAAATGTTCTTCTACTATACGTTTGCTTGGGCAGATCCTATGCAAAAAGACTGAATATGAAATTTTAAAGTTCATTAAAATGCCTAAGAAATATAACCTAACAAAAAAGAATGGGAAGCACTGAATGATCTAAAGAAAAATTTGAATAAGTATGTGTTTAAACAATCTGACAGAGGGCGGATTGGGTAGTGATGAACAGGTCTCCATATGTACAAATGGTTGAAAAGTTATTATGCATAGAGGGTGACTAAGATAAAATGACTAAGAACCCCACTGTTGAATTTAACACTGAATTTTTAGAATTGTTAGAAAGGGGTGAAAGATTAGGATTTTTGACTTTTAAAGATGTGAAAAAATTATATGTGTCTGAACCAGCAGACCCAATATTTTATGCTACACCAAAAATTCATAAGCACCTGAATGAGCCTCCAGGAAGAACAACAGCGTCTGGAATAGGTTCCTGTTAGGAAAAGGTGGGCATTTTACTGGACTTGGTATTAAAGGAGTACCTGTGTAGAGGTCCTGCGCATGTGAAAAACACTCAGGAATTATGTGAGTTAGAGAAGAAAACTGGGTGGCAAGAAGAATTTTATTGAACCACTATTGATGTTGATTCCCTTTATACTAATATTAAGGTGAAATGGGGTTTGGAGGCTATTTGGCACATGTTGGGGGAAGGGCCATACACAGCATTCATTGTCAGGTTACTGGAGTTTTGTTTGAGAAGGCAGTTTATTTACAGAAAAAAGGAACAGGGATGGGAGCCCCATATGCCCCCTAGTATCATCTATATGGGG
Organism: Protopterus annectens; assembly: GCF_019279795.1. NCBI lineage: Eukaryota > Metazoa > Chordata > Ceratodontiformes > Protopteridae > Protopterus > Protopterus annectens. Next base: position 642,400,891 of record NC_056733.1, read on the forward strand.
GAATTTTAAAGTAGATTTATGTACAGTACAAGGTTCTTTAGGGAACACGTTATACTGTATAAACAGTATATAAATGATTTACTTTACATCTGTCGAGGTTCCCCTTCAGAGTTCCTATTGTTTGTGGAGGGGTTAAACAATTAACAGTCATGACTTGAAATTTTCTTTTGAAATCAAAAAGGAGGCCATTCAATTCTTAGGCATCAAATTTTATGTGGTGAAGTATAAGAACATTCAGCACAAGCCCTTCTGGAAGCCCACAGCTGTCAGTTTCTTGCATGCATCCATCCACCACATTTAATTAACTTCCCTCCTGTCGGGGAGTGTAAACGTACTTGTCGTAACACCTCAGATGTTAGTTTGAAGGGTAAATATCTGCAGGAAGTAATGAACAGGCTGTCAGACAGGGGTTATAGTAAGGCGGTGTTAGAGTTAGCAATAGACGGAGTTAATGGAAGAAAATCCCATAGGAAATATGGACAGTCTTACAATTACTTTAGGAATGGTGGGAGAAATGATGAGGTGGATGACAAAAGGGACATCTACTTTGTGTCGAAATATTCTCTTTTCTCTGAAATAATGAGAAAATTGGTGGTGGATAGCTGGCATTTAGTGTATATGGATGAACAGGTGGGTCAGTTACTTCCCAGCAATGTTAGATTATCATATGAGAGATATCCACATTTGAAGGAACTTCTGTCTGGCATTTTTTCTGGTGTTTGCAATGAAAAACAGGCAGTGGGTACTTTTCCATGTGGACACTGCAGGATGAGTAAAAGAGCTAGAAATTTATCTGGGACTTTTATTAATGGGAGAAAATTTGTTTCCAAGTATCAGTTTAGTTGTAACTCCTGTAGCGTAGTGTACATTTTGAGGAGTGCCTGCAGGAATCTAAAATGGTATATAGGGCAAACAGAAACGATAGTCACGATAAGGGTGCTGGAGCATTTGAGTAACGTTCGCAATGGAAATATGAACAGTCCTGTTGCTGAACATTTTTATACTGTACATGGGGGTTTCAATGAGAAATTATTTTTTTAGCATGTTGGGCCTACCTATTATGTACAGAGGGGGTTACCAGGTTAGTAAGTTGTTGGAGTTGGAAAGTAGGATGATCTTGAATTTTAGGAATTTGTATCCAAGGGGGTTGAATCCTAAGGTTAATTTGACAATAAGATAAAGCCTGATTCATTGTTTTAAATTTTGGGAATTTTTTCATCCCAAGGAGTCCAAATAAAGTGGTCATTTTGGCAAACGAACCAAATGATTGTGTGAATTCAACTGTAAAAATATTATAAAGACATTATAAATTAATGTATTTAAATATTTATCCGCAGTGGTGCAGCAGTAGTGTTGTTGCCTCACAGCAAGAGGTTTTCCCGTTCGATTCTCAGCTAGTGTGTGAGGAGTGCCTTCTGTGTGGAGTCTGCATGTCCTCCCCGCAGGTCAAGTGGCATTCTGAAAGACATGCGTGAATGGGCGTGCCTTCATTGAAGGTTGGGCATTGAGCTGGCAACTCGGCACAGTGAAAATCTACTGCCAATCATTAGCGGACTGAAGTTCCGCTGTGGCGACCCCTAACCAGGAAAAGCTGAAAGACAACAACAGCAACAATCTTTATAAATACTTAGTAATGGAAATATTTATTTACCTATTTAATACACTTTAGGTTAGAGCGTAAGTGTATTTGGAAAAATATTTGTAGCACTTATAAGGGTGAAACGAGAAGTTGTGTACTTACCATAACGTTCCATGTTTGTAGTCCATCTTGCCTACACTCTTGCTGGATGGGTTCGGAGCCAAACCTCGGCTCTGACTCAGCCGATACTAAAGCTTGAGAGCTTTTACTGGCTCGAGGCTATCCCCTATCCCACAGTGCATCATGGCAATTCCCCAGATCTTGTTTGCAAGAAATTAACTAAATACATAATAGTGATTATTCTATCAATAACTATGTACATATAAACAAAAAAGGATTTTTTTTAATATCCTTGGCATATGGACAGACAACTATAATAAGGTCAAGCAACATAATGGATAGTCTGCCAGTTCCTCCAGGATACAGGAAGGGGGAAGGAGGGTGGGACGCAAGAATGTAGGCGAGATGGACTACAAACATGGAACGTTATGGTAAGTACATAACTTCAAGATGTTATGTAGTCCTATCTCGCTGTAATTCTTGCTGGATGGGACAGCGTCCCCAGCACCTTTTTTCCCAGGTGGCTCAAGCAAAGAGACTCTTTAGCACAGTGGATCCAAAGGATGGTCTGTCCAGGGAGGCCAAATGTAATTTATAATGAGTGACAAAAGTATGAGGTCTTGCTCATGTAGCTGCTGCACAAACTGTATCAATTGGAAGTTTGGATTTGAAGGCATATGAAGCTGATACTGCTCTAGTTGAATGGCCTCTTACCTTAGCAGGTAATTGTTTCCCAACACTTTTGTAAGCAAATGAAATGCAGTCTGAAAGCCATTTATACAGAGTTACTTTGGAAACGGGCAAGCCTTTGTTTTTTTCTGAGAAGGAAACAAACAATTGATCTGATTTCCTGAAATCTTTAGTCCTGTGCAAGTAAAATCGCAGAATTCTATGGACATCTAATTGATGCAGTCTGTATTCTGATTTATTACCATAATTGGGGAAGAATACTGGTAATTCAATAGTTGTGTTTAGATTATGTTCTGAGCATAATTTATGGAGGAAAGAAGGTTTAGTTCTTAGGGAAACTCTGTCCTTACAAAAAATAATATGTGGAGGTCGAAAGGTCAGAGCTTGCAATTCTGAAACCCTCCTAGCAGATGTTATAGCTACTAAGAACAATGTCTTCCAAGACAACAATTTCAAGTCGGATGAAGAAGACGGTTCGAATGGTGGAGAAATCAATGAGGTCAGACCTAAGTTTAAGTCCCAGGGCTCCGGAGGTTGCCTGATTGGAGGTCTGAGAAGGAGGACTCCTTTCAAAAAGGTTTTGCATAAAGAGTGGGACATAATAGAATTTCCCATGTTCCCAAAATGATAATTTGAGATAGCAAACAACTGAACTTTAATGGTAGCAGCTGCAGCTCCTTCTTGAAAAATAGATGCGAGGAAGAATAGAATAGACTTATTGGAGCTGAGTAGGGATCTATGCCTTGTTTTGCCACCGAAATAGAAAACCTTTTCCATTTGCTGGAGTATAATTTTCTGGTGGAAGGCTTATGGGAAGAAATGAGGATGTGTTTTACAGTAGGAGAAAGGGATATACACCTGGCTATTCTTGGAACTGGAACAGTCATGCTGTCAATTTCAGGGTTTGGATGGTAGGATGGAAGTGTCCCGAGTGGTGAATCAGGAGGTCTGGAGATGGTTCCAGAATCCATGGTTCCTCCAAGAGATAAGGCCACAGGAAGGGGAACCAGACTTGGCGAGGCCAGTAAGGAGCAATGAGGATCAGGGTACTCTTCAACAGTTTTGCTTTCTGAATCAATTTGGGTATGAGGGGAAAGGGAGAAAAAGTGTAAGGAAGTCCCGGAGGCCAATTGTGGACCAGAGCATCCCTGGGTGACATCCCCGGATAGGGAATGAGGGCAAAGTAGTTGCTGCATTTGGCATTCATGTATGTGGTGAATAGATCGCAGCAAGGGTGGCTCCATTTGCAGAAAATCTCTTCTGTAACTTCTGTTTTCAGGAACCACTCGTGAGGCATCAGAATTGCTTGACTCAGTTTGTCTACTATCACACTGGACTTCCCCGGAATGTGTGTTGCTACCAGAAAACATTGAGAGTCCATCGCCCATTTCCATACTCCTTGTGCCTCTCGACAAAGTGGGTAAAACTTGGTTCGCCCTTGCTTGTTTATGCACCACACTACTGACATGTTGTCTGATTGAATTGCGATTGCCCAGGTGGGAAGAGAACTGCGAAGTGCTTGCAATGCATATACCACTGCTCTCATCTCCAGAACATTTATGTGCAAGTGGTTCTCGTGATCCTGCCAGATACTTTGGACCGTCATTCTCAGATAATGCCCCCCCCCCCACCACCAATCTGGGAACCATCCGTGGTCAAGACTGCATTTTGTTGAGGGATAACAAAGGAACTACCTAGATAAAGCTGATCTGTATGTAACCAACATGTTAGATCCTTCTTGCAGGATTTTGTAATGAGTATTTGGTGGGACAAGGGTAGATCCTGCATTGACCACTGGGCAAATAGTAGCCACTGAAGCACTCTCATGTGTAGACGGGCTAGGGAAACTAAAATAATGGAGGACGGCATAGTACCTAGAACTTGAAAAACTATCCTGGCCTTTACTTTGTCTTTGGTCAGCAAGAGTCTGACTTGGTTGTGCAACGATTCTATCATTTCTTGTGTCAGTTTTGCTGTCATGGTGGTTGAGTTTAGGTCTGAGCCTAAAAAGACAATACACTGCAATGGAGATAAGGCGGATTCTTTAGATTTACTGTAATTCCTAATCTGGCACACAAAGATAGAGTTTTGTCCCTGGCTCGGATTAGTTGGTGCTTGGTGGTAGCAGTGAAGAGCTAGTCATCTAAGTACGGAAAAACCCGGAATCCCTGATGTCGCAGGTGAGCTGTGACAACTGCCATACATTTGGTGAACACTCTGGGGGCTGTAGTGAAGCCAAAGAGCAGTGCTTGAATTTGAAAATGACTGGCTCCCAGCCGAAACCGTAGGTGTCTTCTGGAGCACCTGTGCATTTTGATATGGTAGTACATCCAATTGTCTTTTCCGATAAACAGAAAGATTGACTGCAGAGTGATCATTCAGAACTTCGATTTTTTTACAGACTTGTTCAGTTTACTGAGATCTAGAATTGATCTCCAGTTCCCGGTCTTTTTTGGAACTAAAAAAAATCGTGAGTAAGTTCCGGATCCTATTTGATCTGTGGGGACTTCTTGGATGATTCTTTTTTGAAGCAACGAGATAACCTCTAATGTTGCACGGTCTATCTGATCGGGTGGTACATCTGGTAAAGACTGATTTATAGGGGGATCAGAAACAAAAGGAATGAGGTAACCTCTGGATATTATATTTTGCACCCATCGATCTTGAGAAATTTGTAGCCAGGTGCTTGGGTACAGTGAGAGATGACCCCCAACTACCTCCAGAGACTGACAGTCGGGCAACCCTTCAGGAGAGATGAAAGGGCCAATCAGAGAAAGCATCTCTATCACCCTGGTGTTGCAGACCCCCTCTGCCGCGAGAGCGGCGCCTTCCATTATAACCTCCCCCTCTGCCTCTAGGGGAGGGTTGGCCATGTGCTTGAGGGAAACCTTTTTGGGATTTACAGAACCACATTTTCCCTCCTGTTTGACCCTTGGGATAGGGTCTGGAAGGAAGGGAAAAACGGACTCCCATAGCAGATAAGGTTTTCCCTTCCTGCTCGCACCTGGTCAAAGTATCTTTTACCTGAGGTCCAAAAAGAGTTGAACCATCAAAGGGAACGTTGGTAAAGGCAGACTTGAAGGACTCCATAAAATTGCATAGACGCATCCAGGAATGTCTCCTAAGAGATATTGCTGATGCAGCCAGCTTGCTCGCTTCATCAGCTGCATAAGAAATCAGCCTCATGGAGGAGTTAGCAATAGAGGTAAGGGTAGAGAGCTGCGAAAATACCTTGTCAGTGGATACGAAGATACTGAACCCTGAAGGGTATCTCCCAACTCTTTTAAGAGATCCCTTTGTAGCCTAGTAAAATAGGACAGTTAGTTCAGCGATCATAAGGTAAAAGCCACCGAAGAAAAAGTATGCTTTCCATACCTATCCATCATCCTAGACTCTTTATTAGGAGGATGGATATTTCAGGATGTCTCAGATAACTCCTTCTTTGTGGCTGCTACCACCATAGCATCCACAGGTACTCCCGTGGTTAGAAAAGTTTTGTCTTCTGGAGCAGTAATACATTTATTAGGCCTCCTCGGGACAAGCTCCACTGTGTTTGGAGAGATCCAAGCTTTCCAAGACATGACCCTTAACAATTGGTCATATGGCAGTGTCACCCAGGAGGTGGAAGGTCGGGAACCAAAAGCCTCAAGGTACACTGATTCGTCCTCAGTAGGGTTGGAGGTCTTCCAATCACCCCTCTGTCTAAGGATTTCTAGGATGCCCGCAAAAGAGACATCCTGAGAGGGGGATCTTGGGGACCCTTCTGACTCATCCAAATCAGTGTCAGAAGTGACAGACTCAGGTGAGTCAATATGCTTCCTCTTACAAACTCTCTTCCTAGGGACCTCTCCAGTGGGGTAATCTGGGGAGGTTTTGGAAGAGGAGACACCTCCTATGGGGGCTCCTTGGGGCTCTGGTTCCCTACACTTAGGGGCAGGTGGGGGAGAAGAGGTTGCTACTGGCTGCTGGAGGGATGTTGGGTCCAATGGCAGGGATTTAGTACTTGACAAAGCTCTCTCTATCACCTCGAAAGCCTCACCACCACACTCCGAAGAAGACCTCCGCTCTGAGGAAGCGGAAGGTCGACTCTGAACCGGAGGAGCAGGCTCCAAAACGGACGTGGGAGCCGAGCTCACGCAAGCCAAAGAACCGAGAGGGAGGGTCGGATCGGAAGAAAGACCGGGGCGACTATCCCTTCCGGAGTCGACTGGAGAGCTTCGGCTCCCAGACTCCTCAGCTCCAGACTGAGCTGATGAAGTTAGAGTTATCGGTTCCAAGGAAGCAGGAAGAGTTCTCAGAACCGAGGGTTCCAACACAATATGACCCGAAACATTAGATTCCGAAAGCGAGGAAGTAGGAGGAAGAATAGTAGACTGAGGATGGGACGGATCCCAAACCTTTGGGTCTGGAGAAGCTAAAATATTTGCCAGTGCCGGGTTACAAAGCAGCTTCTTCATCACCTACACTACATCCTCATCAGATAGTGTCCTGGAGGAATGGGTGGAGATAGATGGAGATCTTTTCCTTTCCAAAATAGGAAATCTTAATGTTGATGAAACTGGTTCCAAGATTGGTGAATGTCTCGACAAAGATGATTGTTTCGAAGCCAATGAAACAGATGGCACTGAGACCGAAGAAGCAGAATCAGAGCCAGAACTCTTCGGCTCCGTCACTTTTGATTTTTTTTGTCGGTTCTGAAACAGGAGCCGATGGAGACTTCCTTTTTTGATTTTTAGAGACGGTCTGACCTTGTTCCAGCTGTTCTTGGAAGGAACTTCTCATCAGACCCCTATCAATTAGTTTCCTTTTATGTTCATTAAGAACCTTGGTGCTGAATGCATGACAAAAGGTACAGGGTTTCTGCCAATGAGGCTCCCCAAGACAATACACACAACTGGTGTAACTGTCAGTCAACGACATTTTTTGAGAACACTTATCACACTTTTCAAAGCCAGAAGGGCGGTGTTCTCTATCTTTATCCTTTGACATTTTGATTTTTTTTAATGAAAAGGAAAAAAGAAATAAATATGACAATAATAGTACAACTATAAAGAAATATTATTATTATTATTTTTTTTTTTTTTTTAAAGAAAGAAGAAACTAGCACACAGAGATGAAGGCCCTCTAATTTAAATGGACAACTACAGCCCTCTAACTTAAACGGGGTGTACAATCCTTAAAGAAAGGGACAGGGGATGCTAGCACTCACGCAATCACTGTAGATAATAAAGGTAAAACTATTATTAAGAAGAAATAAGAAATATAGGCAAAAATATTAAACAATTCCACTTAGTCAACGAGCCAGTAAAGAAGACAACCTCAAAGCTTTTGCGGCAAATGAGATCTGGGAAATTGCCGTGGTGCACCATGGGATAGGGGATAGCCTCGAGCCAGTAAAAGCTCTCAAGCTTTAGTATCAGCTGAGTCGGAGCCGAGGTTCAGCTCCGAACCCATCCAGCAAGAATTACAGCAAGATAGGACTACATAACATGTGTTATTTCAATGTTATTGAATCAACAGGGCGCATGAGGTATAAAGATGGTGGTGGCTTTGAACTATGTTATCCACTGAAGGGGAATTTCTGAAGTACCAGATGTTATGTGAACATTAAAGGTAGCACTGAAGACTATAAGTCCCTGGTGTCTGTTGTGTTTTTTTATTTTACATTTTCACTGTTTAATTATATATACCAGGTTTGTCATCAGGATTTTATTCATTCTTTGTGACAGACTTGAAACCACGGCATTTTCTTGGCCTAGACAGTGAAAACATATCTTTTTTTTTTTTACCATTAAACAGCCTTTACCTTAGATTTTGGTTAAACTTCTTTCTTCCACACTATTTCTTTCTCCTTTTTCATCTAGTATTTATCTGTCATTTTACTGCAGCTGCTGTATCATCAACTTTGAGAAACTTCTGCTGTTGTACTATTACATCTGTGCTAAGTAGCCCTAGTTTTCTCTATTGTTCTTTCTTTAGACAGTACATATAACTGTCATGGCCAGGTAGGTCTGCTTTGATGTTTCCACCCTACAAAAAGTACAGTTTTGTACCTACCATAAATGTAGATGTCCGAGAGGTATGCATCTGCAGTCCTAACAAATGGGTTGTCCTGCCTCAGGCAGCCCTTCGGTCGGCCGGATTCCAAAGTCTGTGTCTGGCCTCGGCTGATGTCGCACTTCACCTGACGTCATAGCTGCTGTGAATTGGGTATAAAGGCATCAGCCGACGCCATTTTCCTCAGTGTTTCTTGCCCCAGATGCCAGGTGCCCTCTAGGAAGGCTAAATTTGGATAAATGTAAATGATTCCAAACAGTAGAGAACAAACAAAAATAAACATGTATATACATATATACAAACAAATACACCATAATAGATTCCCCCAGCTAGCTACAAGATGGGCAAATACCCTAGGAGTACCACAGAGGGAAGGGAGGGTGGGTAATCCTGACTGCAGATGCATACCTCTCGGACATCTACATTTATGGTAGGTACAAAACTGTACTATGTCCTTCAAGGATGCATCTGCAGTCCTAACAAATGGGTAGAATACCATAGCCAAACTGGGGGAGGAGGCACTAAGATGATTATGGTGTAGTTAAGATCCCTTGCAAAACAGCAGTTGCAAAACCTGCTCGGGATCTGGAGTATAAAGGTAGATTATAATGCTTGGCAAATGTATGCACGGAGCTCCAAGTAGCTGCTTCTAAAATGTCTTTGGTAGCCACTCCTCGTAAGAAAGCTGTAGTAGTGGCTGTAGCCCTTGTGGAGTGAGGTCTGATGTCTTTTGGAGTTGTCTTTCCATGAAAAGAGTAACAAAATCTAATGCAATTTCCTATCCATTTTGAGATTGTCTGTTTTGAAATTGCTTTTCCTTCCATTCCTGTTGCATATGCTACCAGAAGCTGGTCAGTTTTTCTATTGTTCTTGGTTCTGTCCAGATAGTAGCGCAATTGCCTGTGCACATCCAAGGTATGTAGTAGTCTTTCCCCCTGTTCTGTGGGTTGGGGAAGAATGTTGGTAGGTGGATTGCTTGGTTCAATGATACCCTGGAGACCACTTTTGGCATAAAAGTAGGGTTAGTTCTCAAGGACACTCTATCCTGATGGAAGATAAGGAAGGGCTGTACTGCCATTAATGCCTGTAATTCAGAAACCCTTCTTGCTGAAGTGATTGCAAGAAGGAAAGCAGTTTTCCAAGATAAGAACTGTAATTCTGCTGATGCTGCTGGTTCGAAAGGGGGAAGTGTTAACTTTTCCAGCACAAAGTTAAGGTCCCATGTAGGCAAAGGTGGCTTCCTTGGAGGCTTTACATTTTTAATTCCTCTCAGAAACTGCCTGAGTAGAGGATGAGAGAAGACTGGAGGATCCGTGTTGTATTCTGCTGAAATTGCTGATGCATGAATCTTAATGGAGGAGTAAGACAGGCCATTGTGGAAAAGTTCTGCTAAATATTCCAGGATGTTAGCTATGTTTGCTAATGATACATTTTCTCCTTTTGCTGCACTCCAAATGAGGTATCTTTTCCATTTGGCTGAATAAGTCTTCCTTGTGGAGGGTCTGCGAGCCTCCAGGATAATGTCTTTAACCCTCTGAGATAAATCTGGGTTATTTTGTTTTATGTAATATCCCAAGCAGCTAGCTGCAGTGTTTTCAAGTTTGGATGTAGGATCTTGAAGTTGTTCTGTGTTAGCAGTAAAGGAACTAGAGGTAGAGGCCATGCGTGTGTCCGAGACATACTCCTCAGTAGCGGGTACCAATGTTGCCTCGGCCAGTCTGGAGCTATCAGGATGATCTTTGGGTGATCTTCTTTGATCTTCAGTAGCACTTTGTGCATCAAAGGAAGAGGTGGGAATGCATATGCTGTCAGGTTTTCCCAACTGAAGGAGAGGGAGTCCACCTTCCAAGCAAGTGGGTGGTATGTCTTTGTGCAGAATTTCCTCAATTGGTGGTTGTGTGGGGATGCAAACAGGTCTATTTCTGGTAGTCCCCATTTCTTTGTAATGGATTTGAAGATGTCTGGATGCAGCATCCATTCGTGGGCATCCGTGGTAGTTCTGCTTAAGGTGTCTGCCAATATATTTTCTTTTCCTGGCACAAATATGGCCTGGAGCTGAATGTTGAGGTTCAGGCCACATTCCACAGGTCCATTGCCATCCGGCATAGAGGATATGAGTGTGTGCCTCCTTGTTTGTTGATATACCACATGACTGTGGTGTTGTCCGTCCTTATCAGCAAATGACCCTGTTGAAGAAACGGTCTGAATGTCTGAATTGCCTGTTTCACTGCCAGCATCTCTTTTTGATTTATGTGTAGGTTCAGCTGGTCTTGTGTCCATAGGCCTTGTATACACTTGTCCACCATGTGTGCCCCCCAACCGAGGTCTGAGGCGTACGTGGTGATAGTCTGGCTTGGGTGAGGCTTGTGGAAAGGCAGTCCTCTGTTCAACTGACAGGCCTGAGCCCACCACAGGAATTCTTGCTTCAGGCATGGAATTATTGGAATCTGGGCTTCTAAACTGTGCTTGTGTTGGGACCATAAATTCCTTAGGTACCATTGCAACTTCCTCATATGCAGTCTGGCATGTGGAATCAATATTATACAGGATGCCATGTAACCCAGGGCTTGCAGGACTTTCCTTGCTGTAAGCTGGTTCTGTGTTGTTAATGCCATGAAATAGAGTGGTAGTTGCTTTTGCTTTTCTGCTGTGAGAAATGCCATCTGATTTGAAGTGTCCAGTTCTGCACCCAAGAATGTTATCCTTTGGGATGGTACCAGCCTTGACTTTTTCATGTTGACGGTGTATCCCAGGGCTTGCAGTAGTTGTATAACCTTTTCCAAATCTTTTGTTAATTTGGTCTTGTTGTCCGCTTGTATTAGGCAGTCGTCCAGGTATGGATAAATCTGAATTTCCTGAAGCCTGCAATGAGCAATTACTGATGCCAGGCATTTCGTGAATACTCTGGGCACAGTAGATAAGCCAAAGGGCAATGCTGAGAATTGATAATGCTCTGATCCTGCAAGAAATCTGAGGTATCTTCTGCAATCTGGTCGTATAGGGACGTGCAGGTATGCCTCCTTGAGATCTAGAGTCACCAGCCAAGACTCCTTGCCCAGCATGGGAAGAAGTTGCTGTAGGGTCAGCATTTTGAATTTTGGAACAATGAGATATGTGTTCAGAGCGGACAGGTCGAGAATAGGACTCCATTGGTTTTCTTTCCTTGGTACCAGGAAAAGTCTGGAGTAAAATCCTTGTCCTTGTTCCATAGACGGTACCTTTTCTATAGCTCTCATCCTTAGTAAGTGGTTGATTTGTCCTAGAGCGTTTGTTTTTTGGTTTGGTAGTAGGTTTGGCATTCCTCTCTTTTTTGGTAGAGTGTGGAAGTGAAACCTGTAGCCTTTGTCTATTGTCTGTAAAATCCATTTGTCTCCTGTAATGTAATGCCAGTTTACGGAAAATAAGGCTAGCTTTCCGCCTAAGGGTGCTTCCAGTTGTTCCCTGGTAGGCGGTATCAGAGTCAAGTCATTGTGTCTGTCCTGTGGAAGTGGTAGTAGCTGGATCTGTGGCAGTACTTCTCTGGTTGTTAGGCTGCCACTGACGTCCCCTGTAGGCACCTCTGGATTGGCCTCTGCCTCTTGGGCACCTATTTCTACCCCTCTGTGCTCTGGAGGTGTCTGGAAAGGACCAATTCTTCGAAGGCCAATTTCTACTAAACCTCGGAGGCTGGACCTGTAAGAAATCCTTGACTGTTTGGACAGATTTTGCTTTTTCTTCCACCTTCTTTAGCACTTGCTGTGCAGGGGAGCCAAACAAACTTTGTTTCTCCATGGGAGCATCTAGGAGCTTTGACTTTATATGGTCTGGTAAGGACTGCTCTTTTAACCGTGCATGCCTTCTGATCACTGTACCAGTCATAGCTGATCTAAAGGAAGCCTCCAGTGCATCATAGCCGCATTTTAAGGAATGATTACTGACCTGCTGAGTGTTATGTACCAAATCCTGAAGGGACTTACGGTCTATAGGTTCAGGAGAGGACAGTTTTTTATTTAGCTGGTCTAACATAAATTCCTGATACTGAATCATGTGGAAATAGAAGTTATGTTCTTACCATAACGTTCCATGTTAGTTGTCTTCTTCTCGCCTTCTTCTTGCTGGATGGGTTCGGAGCCGACCTCGGCTCCGACTCGGCCACTCTAAAAGCTCGAGAGTTGGTTCCACCGGCTCGAGGCTCCCCTTATATCCCACAATGCTAGGCGAGAGTTACCTCAGATCTCGTTTGTAAGCTAACCCCAGCTTATAATAGTAACAGAATAACTGTAAAAAAGAATCCACCTCTAACAACAGGAAGAAAGAAGGGTGACCTACATCCTGAACCAGGAAATATGCATAATAGCATATGTCTAAGAAAGAGGTGGTAGAAAGAGAGGTCACAATCAGAACTCCTCTAGGTCTGTCCAGGCCAGGGGGAAGGAGGGTGGGACGCAAGAAGAAGGCGAGAAGAAGACAACTAACATGGAACGTTATGGTAAGAACATAACTTCTATATGTTAAGTTGTCTATCTCGCCTTCATTCTTGCTGGATGGGACCACGTCCCTAGCACCTTGTCCCGGGTGGCCTAACGGAACAGACTCCTGAGAACAGTGGAACCAAAGTTAGCTCTATGCCTAGAAGCTAAATCCAACTTATAGTGAGAAATGAAAGTGTGAGGAGTAGCCCAAGTAGCCGCTGCACAAATGGTGTCGATAGGCAGTCTGTCTTGGAAGGCTAAAGAAGTAGCCAAAGCTCTGGTGGAATGAGCCTTAGGTTTATCAGGCAGCTTTTGATGTCTAATTTCATATACAAGGGAAATCAAAGATGTTAGCCATCTGGATAATGATACCTTTGAAACTGAAAGTCCCTTTCTGCTCTCCGCATAGGAGACAAACAGCTGATCAGATTTTCTGAACTGTTTAGTTCTATCCAAGTAGTACCTCAATTGACGGTGAACATCCAGGCAGTGTAATTTTTGTTCAGACCTATTGGAGTATTCTGGAAAAAAGACCGGTAGATCAATGCTTTGATTCAGATTTGACGTCGAGACCACTTTAGGCAAAAAGGACGGGTTAGTTCGTAAGGATACTCTGTCCTTATGAAACAAAAGATAAGGAGGACGACAGCTGAGTGCTTGAAGCTCTGAAACTCTTCTAGCTGATGTAATAGCTACCAGAAAAAGAGTTTTCCATGATAATAATTTTAAAGAACAGGAGACTGCAGGTTCGAAAGGGGGAAGAATCAAAGAAGCAAGAACTAAATTTAGGTCCCAAGGAGAAGGAGGATTTCTTATAGGAGGTCTGAGAAGAAAAACTCCTTTGGCTTTGCAGAGCTTGTGGGACATTAGGGCAGATTCAGAAATACCCACATGAAAGTTAGAAATAGCTGCCAATTGAACTTTAAGTGTAGAGGAGATGAACCTGCATGGAAGAGTTCAGCTAGAAAATCGAGGACTAGTTGGATGGAAGCAGTGAAAGGATCTATGTCCTTTCCTTGAGCCCAATATGTGAAGCATTTCCACTTACTCAAATAAATCTTCGAGTGGAAGATTTATGGGAAGCTATCAAAATATCTCTAACAGAGTGAGATAATTGAGGAAGCCTGGCTAAGGTTGGAACTGGAGGAACCAAGCAGTGAGGTTCAGAGAGGGGAGGGAGCGATGAAACTGACCCGACTGATGGATCAAAAGATCTGGAACTAGGTCCAGATTCCACGGTCGCTCAAGAGAAAACGATGTAGAAAGGGGAACCACACTTGTCGAGGCCAGTAAGGAGCAATGAGGATCAATGAGGCCTTCTGAGCGATAGCTTTCTGTATTACTTGAGAGATCAGTGGGAAAGGAGGAAATGCATACAGAAGTCCCCGGGACCAAACTTGGACTAGAGCGTCTCTGCTGGGTTGGCCTGGTAAAGGGAATAGAGTGAAATATTCTCTGCACTTGCTGTTTTGGGGAGTAGCAAAAGATCGCAGCAAGGCTGACCCCACTTGAGAAAAATTTCTCTCACTACAGAGTCTTTCAGAGACCACTCGTGAGGCATGAGTATAGCTCTGCTCAACTTGTCCGCAATTTGATTGGACTTGATGTGCGTTGCTATCAGAAAACGCTGAGAAGAAATCGCCCATTGCCACAGTCTGAGTGCTTCTCGACACAGGGGGTAAGATCTGGTTCCGCCTTGTTTGTTGATGTACCACACTACAGACATATTGTCTGTCTGGATTGCAATCGTTCCCAAGGGAAGAGAGTCTTGAAGGGCTTGCAACGCTAAAAGCACTGCTCTCATCTCCAGAACATTTATGTGCAAGTGGCACTCGTTTGGTTGCCATGTGCCCTGGACCGTCCTGCCCTGATAATGCCCCCCCCACCCGATCAGGGAGGCATCCGTTGTCAGAGTAGCAACCGGAGGAGGTGGAACAAAGGGTCTTCCCGACAAGAGCTGGGGGGAAGACATCCACCACATGAGATGATTTTTGCACGCTTGCGTGATCATAATGGTGTGAGACATTGGAAGTTGCTGGTATGACCATTGAGTAAAGAGCATCCATTGAAGGATTCGCATGTGGTATCTGGCTAATGGATGCAGAGGTATGGCTCCCATAATTCCCAACACCTTCAGAACTAACCTGGCTTTGATTCTGTTGTTGTTGAAAAGGAGTGATACCAATTTGTGAATGTCTGTTATTCTCTGATGTGTTAGTCTTGCAGACATGTTTATTGTATCTAGATTTGCGCCTATGTAGGTAATAGTGCGACAAGGCGACAAAACAGACTTTTCGCAATTTATTGAAATACCCAGCTTTTGACAAACGCGAAAAGTGTAATCTCTGGCCATCAGAAGGAGATGCTTGGTGGGAGCTGTGAGGAGCCAGTCGTCCAAATATGGAAACACCTGGAATCCTTGTCGTCTCAGGTGAGAAGCTACCACTGCCATGCATTTGGTAAACACCGGGGCAGTGGTGAGACCAAAGGGCAGGGCCCTGAACTGAAAATGACTGGTTCCCAGCCTGAAGCGGAGGAATCTTCTGGAGCGTCTGTTCATTTTATGTGATAGTACGCATCCCGAAGGTCTATAGAGCACATCCAGTTTCCTTTGCCCAAAAGGGAAGGATGGATTGCAGCGTGACCATCCGAAATCTTGTTTTCTTGACTGATCTGTTCAAGATACTGAGATCCAAAATTGGTCTCCAGTCCCTGTTTTCTTTGGAACTAAAAAGAACCTTGAGTAGATTCCGGATCCTTGCTGGTCTGCTGGAACTGGCTGAATTGCTCTTTTTGCAAGCAGTTTTGAGATCTCCAAAGCTGCTAGATCCCTTTGAGCGGGTGGAACATCTGGAAGGGTTTTTTGACTGATTTGGAAAGCGAAGAAAGGGGATAGAATAGCCTTCGGAAATGATGGACTGTACCCATTTGTCTTGAGTCAGGGATAGCCAGGCTTCTGGGTACAGTGACAATCTTCCCCCGACTGCCTCCGAAGATGGGCAGTCGGGCAACACCTCAGGGATGCTGAAAAGGCTTGTCAGGGAAGACTTCCCGATTGCCCTGGTTCTGCGGACCCCCCCTGCCCCTAGGGCGACGTCTACCATTGTTATTCCCGCCTCTGCCTCTGGCGGGGAAACGACTCTGTGCAGCAGGCGAAGTCCCTTGAGATTGTTTACGGAACCACATCTTTCCACCTTTCTGGCCTTTGGGGTAAGGCCTGGAAGGAGTAGAAAAACGGACTCCGACGGCAGAAAGGGTCTTGCCATCAGTCTCGCACCTAGTCAAGGTTTCTTTCACTTGGGGACCAAAGAGGGATGATCCATCAAACGGGGAGTTCGTGAAAGACGTCTTGAAGGGGTCCACAAAATTGCATAGCCGCATCCAGGCATGCCTACGTAAGGCCACACCTGTCCCTGCGGCTCTGCTCGCTCCATCAGCCGCGTAAGAAAGAAGGCGCATGGAGGAGTTGGTTATGGAGTTAAGGGTAGCCAGCTGCGTGTTCATCTTATCTTGGAAACCCGCAGCTGTAGGGTCCTTTAACATTTCACTCGCTTCCTTGATCAAGTCCCTTTGAAGACGAGTAAAATGGCACAGGTAGTTCAGCTTAACGCATGGTAAATGTCGCTGCCGAGAACATCCGCTTCCCGTACCTGTCCATGGACCTAGATTCTTTGTTAGGTGGATGGACAGGTACTGAAGGATCAGCTAGCTCCTTCTTAGTGGCAGCAGCTACCACCATAGCATCCACAGAAACTCCTTTTGTTAAAAACTGTTTGTCTGCTGGAGCTGTTATGAACTTGGAGGGTCTCCTGGGAGTGGGGTCCACTGAATCAGGAGCCGTCCATGCCTTCTTAGCAACCACCTGCATGAGGGGGTCGAAGGGGGGGGACACCCAGGAGGTGGAAGGACGAGAGCCAAATGCCTCAAGATACACAGATTCGTCCTCCGAAGGGTTGAGGGCTGGCCAATTTCCCCTCTGTTTCAGGATCTCCAGAATGTCTGCAAATGAGACATCTTCAGAAGGGGAACGGGGGGAACCCTCAGAATCATCCAAATCTGTGTCTGATGTGATGGACTCAGGTGAGTCAATGTGTTTCCTCTTACACTTCCTCTTCCGAGGGGCTCTTCTGCCAAATCAGGAGAGGCCTCGGAAGAGGATGAAATCCCACAGGGGTTCCTGAGGAGTTGGCTCTCTGCGGTCCGGGATGAGGGAGTGAGTCGACTTAGCCTGAGGCACCGTAGAGGGAGGGGCGGACGGAGCCGACTGTGGAGTAGAGCCAGGCTCAACACACTCCGCATGACCTCGAATGCACCCCTGTCAGGCAGAGCCAGAGGTCCCCGCTCGAAGCTAAGAACCCCCTCGGCACCGACAGTGATGGCTCCGAGGCGATGTCGGAGCCGAACTCACCAGCGCCAAGCACCGAGAGGGAGGGGGTCGGACAAGGGTCCGATGCCACCCACCCCCTCGGAGCCGACGAGGGAAGTCCGGCGCCGAGATTCTTCCAAAGAAGAAAATGGAGCCGATGACGGAGCCGAAGACAATTGTATCGGCTCCGACGCTAACACAGTCTCGGTTCCGACGTCCCGGCTCCGAGCTCAAGAGAGTCGAAGGAGGAATATGTTGATGGACGGGGCAGGCATCGACTGATGAGTCGGGCTCTGAAGCATCTGGGCCAGTGCCTCGGACTTAAGTAGTCGACTCACTGCCCTCTGAAGGTCATGATCCGACAGCCTCGATGACCTAGAGGAGTGAGATCTTTGGCTCGTTCAGACAGCAGGGAGATCCTGGAGCCGAATGAACGGAGCCAAGAGATGGTGACCTGGACCTCTTCCTAGTTGTCGGGTCCGAAGGTCTAGTCGAGCCGACACGGAACTCTATTACCTCGGCTCCGGCCGGAGCCGGGCCACAGAAACTGTGGACTGAGACTTATCGGCTCCAGCCGGAGCCGATGAAGGCAGAGGTTGAGAAACCTTAGGTCTCGGCTCAGTTGCCGGAGCCGAAGACCTAGATGCCTTAGAGGGCTTCCCTGTTGAAACAGACAGGGAATCCTCTGGCTTGAGTAAGCCTCTGAGTATCAATTTATTCTTTCTTTCCTGCAGAACCCTGGGGCTGAAGCCATGGCACACAGCACAGGAGTCCTGCAGGTGCAAAGGCCCCAGAGAGTAGACACAAGAAGTGTGAGCGTCTGTCAGAGACATTTTCTGACAGCACGCATCACACTTTTTGAATCCGGAGACCTTTGCTTCTTTAGACATTTTTTTTTTTTTTTTTTGAACAGGTGTACACAAACACACACACAAACACACTAGTTACACCCTGTCAAGTTAAAATATAATAAAACCAGTAACTAGGATTTTAAAATAAAATAATACACACACACTCCACTAGGGAAGAGAAGGCCTGTAGGCCCAAGGGAAGAACCTAAGGTTCTTGAGGGAAAAAAAAACGGAAATTTTTTTAGAAGGGGATAAAATTTACTCTAAACTAAGGGAATTAAGTAAATATATTAAAATTAAAGGGGTTTTGAAAGACTAATTTCAACAAGAAAAGTCACTCACCAAGAACCGGTAGAAAAACCAACCTCGAAGCTGTAGCGGCAAACGAGATCTGAGGTAACTCTCGCCTAGCATTGTGGGATATAAGGGGAGCCTCGAGCCGGTGGAACCAACTCTCGAGCTTTTAGAGTGGCCGAGTCGGAGCCGAGGTCGGCTCCGAACCCATCCAGCAAGAATGAAGGCGAGATAGACAACTTAACATTTGACAGTTTAAGGCTCTAGCCGAAAGAGTAGCAGAAGTATAAACTTTTTTACCCCATCTCTCTAATGCCCTAGATTCTCTTTCAGAGGGGAGGGGGTTTTTGGCAGAGGCAGCTGCTACAGCTTTGGGGCCCTGTGAAATAGTTTCAGGATCTGCAATAGGAGCCTTATACAAGTGAAGGTGTGTGTCCGGGACCCTGTAATATCTGTCGGGCTTAGCAGGGGCCGGGGGTAGAGAGTCAGGGGCAGTACAAGCATCATTAAATGCATCATCCACAACTGTTAGTACTGGAGGAATGGCTAAAGGCCTGTGCTGTGGTAAATGTAAAAAGGTCCTTAGCCTTTTCCTTGAATCTGAAAAGTCCTGGCCCTGCCATTGAAATTGCTCTCTCATAGCATGCAGGGTTTCTCCAAAAGAAAATTCCTCAGGAGGAGAGGCAGAAGGGATGGAGTCTTCTGCATCAGAGTCCTCATATGGAGAATAAGGGCCTTCTGGAGGATTTGTGTTTTCTGAATCATCCGAGGAATAATCAGTTGAAACTGGCTCAGGGGTCTCTGCTCTAGGCCTCTTCTCTGGAGGGGGTTGAGAGGCCCTGTCAGGGTGAGGTTGGGATCCCCTGATCAAGGAAATGAGATCCTCAGCCAGGCTGAGCATTTGGGAACTAGAGGTAGGCCTGTGTGAGGGGATTTTAGCAGGCAAGGCCTTAGAAGTTTTAGCTGCTTTAGCCCTGGAAAAAGCCTTGATAGACATAGATGCAGGGGGCCTAGCAGCTCCACGTGCAGGAGTAGATATGTCTAAAGGAATAGTATCTGATAAATCCTGGGAACCTGCTACAGCAGGGGAAATTTCAGTAGCAGATTCAGCCATGCTGTGTGAGGCCTCGGCTATAGGAGGTATGCTTTCGGCCGAAGGAAGAACCGTGGACTCGGTTTCAGCCGAAACCGAGACACTCGCGGTTGGCTTAACCGTGGTTTCGGCCGAAACCGCGGACTGCGAGTGTCGGTCCTTTTCCTTATGCTTTTTAGCTAATTGTGAAGTCGGAGTCTCCGACGGCATTTTGTAAGCAAAAGCGGAGCCGAAAAACTCCTCTGCAAACTCTGACCGACGTCAAAGTGTCCGTCGGTTGAAGGAAGCACAGGCTAGACAAGCTGCTACGTCGTGGTCTGGGCCTAAGCAAGGAAGGCAGTAAGAGTGGAAATCCTTATGAGGTATTTGTTTCCCACAAGTTAAACAGTTATTTACTTTTTCTGACATCGGCTGAGGCAAGAAAGAGTCCCCAACGGGGTACTTAGCTTTTTAGACGTCTTCGGTAGTAGTAATCTCTGGATCTGACCGACCGGCACTTGCGAACAGCTTCTGCTTCGGGCACCGCGCGGCAAGAAAGACTGAGGAAAATGGCGTCGGCTGATGCCTTTATACCCAATTCACAGCAGCTATGACGTCGGGTGAAGTGCAACATCAGCCGAGGCCAGACCCAGACTTTGGAATCCGGCCGACCGAAGGGCTGCCTGAGGCAGGACAACCCATTTGTTAGGACTGCAGATGCATCCTTGAAGGACATCACCCTGCTGCTGAACTACAGAAAAAGCAACTTCTGCTGTTCTTTCTTGAAAGTGATACAAAGGAGCTTAAAGGAAGTAAGGACTTGTTATGCCACTCAGCAGTAACCCATAAAGAATCTACTGCAACTGTGCAATTATCAGAACCCGAACACCTGGTTATCAGCAGCCACTGCCAGCTACCCTACTGGACCTTCTACACTCCCTGACACATGCATCCAGTAAACTGTAGATCAGCTAATCTGCTTAAGCCAGCTAAAAACTATACATATAAACCAAACTGGAAAGGCAAAGCTCAGCAATCAAAAAGTTTAAAGCTTTTGTTCTCTTTATTTGACATATCGTTAGAACTTCTTCAGAAATCAGTTATGAGACCGGAGACAAGCTATCAAGTACCAAGGCACCCAGGGGAAGACAAGGTTCACAGGTTCATAGGTTCTTTATTTGATGTATCGATAGAACTCCTTCAGAAATCAATTATGAGACCGGAGATAAGCTATCAAGTGCCGAGGCACCCAGAGGAAGACAAGGTTCATAGGATGATACTACAGTATTGGCCCAGAGGCCCTTATAAGTCTAGCCAAGAATTTCACCCATGTTCCCATAAAGTTAGCACCTGTTTCCCCTATCCAGCAGGGACACAGGTGGGATCCCAGGGGTGTATTTTCTGTTTCCCATCCAGACGTCCAGGCTCCTCTTAAAAACGGCTAGTGAGATACTCTGCTTGACGTGGAGAGGGAGTCTATTCCACAGATGGGAGAGTCTTTGGGAAACAAATCTAGCCTGCCAAAAAGTTCTATTAATGTCACAGACCAGGTTGAAGCATTGTGTATGGCTTGTGCATGTGGAGTCTGACTTACAGATATGCAGCAACTCCATCAAGACTGGGTTTGAGATGCCCTTGTATGCCAAACACAGATCACCTCTGAGCAGTCTGTACAAGACTGAGTAGAGGGACAGGGCTTTTAGCCTATCTGGACAGAATAGGTGTTTCAGACCCTGGATTTTCCTGGTCAGGAACCTTTGTGGTCTCTCCAGCTGCTGCATCTGCTTGGCAAGGTACATGCCGAAGGAGGCACTGTACTCAATTATGGGTCTGCTAAGGGAGGAGTACAGGGATGTTATGAACTCCTTGTTCCTGGATGAAATACCCTTAGTTATGAGGTTGGCCTTGTAGAAAGACTTCCGTACAATGGAGGCAACGTGATGATCAAAAGTCAGGTTGCTATCAACCTGGGTGCCCATGTCCCTCATGGCTGATTGCATGCTTAGTATATTGTTATTAATGTGATAATTAGTACAGACACCATTTTCCCTGAACGGGATAAATGATGCATTTCTTGGCCTTCAGTTTAAGACCATGCTTCTGGCACCAGTCATTAGTTTTGGTAAGGCCCTCTTGGAGGATGTTCACATCACCAGAGGAATTTAAGACAGTGCCCAGTTTGCAGTCATCTGCAAACTTGGTCAGCCACAGACCACTGGTTTTGGCCTGCATTTCAGAAAAGTATATCCCAAACAGTAGAGGCCCCAAGTCCGATCCTTGGGGTACACCACTCGTTACGGGTCTACTACTACAGGTACCTTCCCAAATTTTGACTGAGTACGTTCTATCAGTGAGCCAGTTAGCTACCCATCTGGTAACATACGGTTCGACGCCTAGTTTATCTATGTATTATGCCTGGGTGGGAATAGTGCCGAAGGCTTTGGCTAGGTTAAGGTAGGCAGTGCGCACCATCTTCCCCTCATCCACGGCTTTGGTGATTATTTCGAAGAAGTCGACCAAGTTTAACAGGCATATCTCCCTTTGAAAAAAACAGACTGTGTGAGGTAAAGCATTTGGAGGTTGCCAATGCTCTTGTTTATAAGGTACATGATAGTGTGTTCCATGGCCTTGCAGATCAGGCTAGTTAGGATGATGGGCCTATAACTGCCTATTTGAAACTCCTGACCCTAAGTGTTTGGGACTGACCCGTAGGCACCTGGATGCTTCTGGAAGTGACAACATCAGAGTGGAGACCATCAAGAAAACAGTCAGTGCCAAAGACAGCCATGCTTTCAACACCAATGGTGGGGGTGAACCAGATCTGAAGTCAACGGAGCTGAACTGAGGCCTAAAAGAGTTAAAGTTGTTGGAACTAACTGAACAAAACCTTGAACAGTCAGTATTGACTGAGAAATTCCCTCCACCTTCAGAGCCAGGGGGGGGGGGGGGGGGTGATCCCCATCTCCATCTGGGTCTTAAGGAAAGATCTCAAAACCTGGTCCAAATTAACATTTTTAATATTCAAGACCTCGCAGGCCTAGAAGAGCCCATAGATGGAGGCTTCTCCAGTCCAGACACACACAAGACAGACTCCTGGGTCCTAAATAGAGAGTCACAGACCCAAAGGGTATGGCTCCAGGGAGGATTTTGCTAGGATAACAGGGTGAAACAGCAAAAAAGTCCTAAGTGACACTAGAGCCTCAGATAGAGGAGCTCAAGACATCCCAGCCCACTGAAGTCATCAGATTCTAAGGAGGGAACCATGTCAGATCCGAAATCAAGGAAGAATGGTACCGGACAGATACCGACTCCAATAGAGGAGAAACCACCAGTGCAGCCGAAGGCCTTGGGATCTTTGGATATGTGAAAAAAGGAGAAGACTCTGTCTTTTGTTTCTTGAATTCCTTCTCTCTAGAGTTTCTGCTTCTCTCTCTCTCTCTCTCTCTCTCTCGCTTTCTTAGCTTTTTCTCTCTCCTTAGCTCTCTATGACTCCTCCATTTTTTTAACAGAAGTCCTATCACTCTCCTTCTTGTTAGGCTACTTACTGTGAAAGGTGAACAGGGCCGACAATGCAGTGTCTTCAGAGCAGGCAACAATCCCTTCAACACCAATGTGGCCCACCTGTCAGCAAGCACTCTTGCACTAAAAGCCAAACAATCCTGACAATCCTCATTAAGATGGTGGACTCCCACACAAATCATGTACTTGTCGTGAGAATCCTGGGGTGGGGTTGTGCTCACACCCTGGGCATTTCTTAAATCTCAAGGAATTTTCCATAACTTACCTTATGAATATAAGCACAGAGTAGCAAAAATTTCCACCACGTGTAAATCAAACGTTAATCACAATAACAGTCAACAAGGCAGTCAAAAGACCCTTCAACTACTGGTTAAAATACAAAAACACCAACCAGTGAAAAAGGTATACTATATAAACTTCTGTAAAACAGACTAAAGGTGTATTTCTAAAACCTAAGCTAAAGCACTATCTACAAAGCTCTAATGGGACAGGAGGAAGACGTGAAAAATGCACCAAAATGTAGCAAATACAACAGAAATTGTCAAAAACATAACAGAAGCTGGTAAGAGATGCATCTGGCACTTACAGCGATAAATGAGATTTGAGAAGCAGTAGGCGTGCAAGGCATTATGGGAGAGGAGGTGACAATGAAGATGACTGTACCCAAGGAACCCACAGGTTGAGACAGAAATAAAAGTCACCATCAGGTCATGTGCGTGATGATACAGATCTGGGAGCAAGCTGCTAGTGTGCAAGTGCCATTTAAATTAATTTTTATTAAAAAGTAAAATTCACCACTGCATTTCACAACTGCAGAAGGTGGCAAAAAAGGGCACTGTTGCTTTCCACACATGGGTGAGGCAAGAAGGGCCATTAAACTTGATTTTAAGGGTACAACAATCTACACAAGCACTGAGGGAATGATGAAAAAATCTAGGACCTATATAGCTGTTGAGACCCACACTGTAAACAGGACCACATAAACAAATTTCAAGGAGTCAGATGAGTTAATTTACATGCACTTGGTCTATGTAGTAAAATAACTAAATTTTAGAAGTGGTTACATATGCTCAGGCCACACATACTCAGTGTATCTGAAACTTGGTTAAAGTCAACATGAGAAGTGCCAGAGCAAAGTACTCATTTAAAATGTTTACTGCAAAGGCAACATGAAAAAGGCAGGATGAGCTACAGTACAAGTTCTTTCACACATGAAAGCCATCAAATTCTTGAAACTGACATTCAGGGAAAGACATTACTTACCTCTAGGTTACCACCAACTAATTCAGCTACCTACTTATGCAGACAGTAACTCATAGAAACACAACATCCTCAGCAGGATCTTTACTAAGCTTTCACTTAATAACTTCTGTGTGGCCACCCTACCAAATTCACTCAATGATCATTCCACACATTTAGTATCTGGAAATACAAATAAGTGCACGCACAGAGCCATGGGCATATACATATATATTGGGTCCCTATCAGTTGATCGAACTTCATATGGTCGAGGCCATACAATCGTGTTTTTTGCAAACTCAAAGCTTTTGAATGGAGCTCACTGTACAGTAAGGATCAGGAAATTTACCCTTTTCCTCACTGTAGTGTGATCTCTGAGTTGGTATATATATATATATATATATATATATATATATATATATATATATATATATATATATATATATATATATTAATCTGCAGAGGGTGTGGGGGTGCAGGGGGGCTTGCCCCTGGCAAAAACATAAAAAAGGTAGATTTTTTTTGTGGGGGGAGGGGTTTGATGGTGTTTTCATAAACTCGATCTTATGGTCTCTTCGATATTTTTTCAAATTTCCAAATATATATATGGGTCTATGTCAGATGATCGATTTTTTGGAAATTTGAAAAAATGTGTGTGTGCGGGTGTGTGTATATATATATATATATATATATATATATATATATATATATATATATATATACACATACACACACACACACACATATATATGTGTGTGTGCTTCCGCACGTGTGCGTGTGTTGGCATTTATCACAGGAGGTTTTAAGATATCATACAGTGAAAACTCCAGCTTAACTGGGTTTTTCTTGCAGTTTTTTACTGAATGGTTTGTCTGTGTGACCTTTTCCATCTGGTTTAAATGTTGTTGGGATATTTTGCAGGTACCTTAATGCTTATGGATATCAGCAGATAAGACCCCGTGTTTCTAAAGTACAGTCAAATAATCCACAATAGTGCTGATGAGATCAATAAGAAGGTCAAAACATGCATGCCCAAAGCTAGTGGAGTTTGGCTTTACTGGCCTGAATGTATCCATAAAGACTTAAAAATTAAAAAAGTCATGGGCATTTGGAAGCCCTGTAGCTGAAACACAATGTCTTTACGGGGTCATTTGAATATATTCCATGAACCCCTACTACAGGCGGTTTAAAGTATCGTAGCAATTAATTAGCCAATTAAGTCAGATCAGTTTTGTACTTTATTTCCAAGATTCAATGATCAAACAGATTAAGTTGCCAAGTCTCTCTTGAAATTTTCTTCCCATCCAAGGACTACCCAGCAAATATGATACTATATAGGGTCTGCAAATTTCATAAAAGTAAATTATGAAGTCAAAGGGTCTTATACAGCATCTAAGAACTCCTCCATGTTTTTAAGATGGATGCCTTCAACAAGTTAGCCACACTGCTGTTCCAGTTCCTCCAAAGCACAGGCCAGTTTTAACATTAAGTGCACTATAAGATATTGAATGCAGTGCTGAATTCACTCATAGAAGAGCCAGTGGCTACTCATGGGGAACACAGAATAGGCTATGCCAGACACTGGTGCAGCTAAGAGATAGAAAGACTCAAGGGAATTGTGACATGACAACTTCTACAAAGTGCCACCATACTCTATATTTTTACCAAGCGTTTTGGCCAGACTTCATTCCAGAACTAGGAATATAATGAATACTATTCTAAGTTTAACTAGGAGGCAAAGATTTTGTGTGAGTCTGCTCAAGCCCTTCCCTTGATATACCCCTCAGAATAATCTTAAGGTTCCTAAGCTTATCAGACACATTTCAGATGCATGCTTAGGCTTAAAAAAAAGGCCTCTGTGGTCATTAGCCTAGTATACACCTATGAACCTATATCAGCGTGGGCACAACATGTGCATTTGAGCATGCAAAACTACCTGCAGACTATAAAGGAGATTTTAATAGCAATAAAGTTAGACCATAGACTAGGGGCTACAACACTAAGATTTATTCAACAGTGTTATTAGTTAAATAATCATATTTTTTTTAAAAGGCAAGCAGGATAACAGGAATCCCAAAAATTTACTTTCCCTCAACTATGGTGACATTCCATTATACAACCACAGGACATTTATTTCATCAGAGTGGGTTAAGCTTATAAAAGAAGTAACAGTCACAAATGTATGCTTTACCATGCCTCAGAACTCAAAGACACTTGGCTTCAACCTCATGCTACACAGGGCATCATGAGACATGAATATATGAAGATATCTTATGACAAAGCACACAATATCATGAATATTGTGTTATTCTTTTTTACAACGGTTATACAAACTCAAGATATCTGACTCACTAATAAATTACAGGCATTACTGATGGTCAGTGTTGTGCTAGTTACATATAATAAGTTATAGTTATAAGTAATAAGTTACTATTACTAGTTACTTTTAAGTGAAAGTAATATGTTACTATTACTTATTACTTTTCTAAAAATGAGTTACTGTTGAGTTACTTTTAAATAAGTATAGTTTATCAATTAGCATGTTCAGATTTACTCACATAGTACTTTTGTGTGAAGAATACATGCTTACTGCACACGAATGAGTGTATTAAAATTGTATACACTGTTACAATAATGATGAATAGCATTTTACAGTTTACAAAGTCCCACAGGCTAGTCGTTATAGTCAGAGTCACAATCTAATACTTAAACCAAAGTACGCACAGCCAGCAACACAAGACCCATAAGTTACAACCCATCAAATGTTCAACAATGTACATTAGGCTAATCTGCTAAAACAAATGCTGAGGATGCAAAAATGCTTACAGAAAATGTCATACAAGTCTAACAAGACTGTTAGCACAACAACGTCAACCAAAATATCACTTTATAAAACTATTCACAATGACTGCACGTTTCAGTTGGCTCGAAGAAGGAGCAACTTTTCAAAGTGTTCATCAGTGAGTCTATTTCTTCTTGCAGTCAGCACTTGTCCACCAAGACTGAACAGGCGTTCAACAGATGCACTAGATGGCAGAGCTGTATTAGTGTTCAGAAATATCTTCTTGACTATAAATTAATTGTTGAGAGAAGACATTTCTCTGGAAGGGTCAGCCAGATACATGTCCATCTGAAAAGATATGTTGACATTGGCTGGCGTCAACTCTTTGAAGCTGAAGAAGCTGTCTTCAACAGTTAATGCAGAAGCTTCAGATGACCCATGTGCAGGTTCATCCAGTTTCTGCATGGCATCAAGGAGCAGAGCCTTGCCTTTGAGTTTCTACTCTTCACTATCCATCCATCGCAAACGGAACTGAGGATGCACTATTCTAGCCAGAATGAGCTCTTCACGCACCTGAAGATGATTGAACCAAGCCTCAATGCCTTTAAGAAGAGCATCAACTAGTGGCACAACAAGCTTCACAGACTGCCTGACTTCGGAAAACTTGTTTTTCAGGCACATGACTGTGGGGATCAGGATTCCCATGAAGCTTTTCAGCTCTGACTGCAGGATGTTCAAAGCCATTGCCAGTGGCTGCATTGCTTGCACAAACTCAGTAACAAAGGTAATTTCTGCAGGCCTGAAGATGACAATTCCAATCTGTTCACATATCTCATTCAGCAAGCCTTCACCCTGAGTTGCAATGAGGTGAATTCTCTCCATTGCATAGAAAGTGGTATTCCATCGTGTTGCATTGGGAATAATCAATGCCAGATCGCACTTATTTCGAGCCACCTCAGCAGCTTGGGTGCAGTGACTAGCCTTGCTCCAAGCAGCATAGCATTTGGCCATGGTGTTTCGCATGATCTTTTTATACTGTACATCATTAAAAGCAGATTCAGTACCTTGCATAGCAACTAGATTCAATGTGTGTGCTGCACATCTCAGATGGGAAGGCAGTGAATAGGTGTTCTTGGTTTCCCTGATTGAGTCAGCACGGCTGTCACACTGTTGTAAATCACTTCACCATCATCATCCTCATCTTGGGACAGAATGCTTGCAGTCTCAGATCTCTCACATTCTGAGAAGACAGTGAAAGCCTTTACAAAATTTCTGCCATTGTCAGTAATTGTTGCACACACTTTTTGAACCATCTTGTACTTGATGGGAATGCTCTCAAGAGTTGATGGTATGAGATCATATGTATGCCTTCCCTGTAATCTGCAGCATGACAAAGCAACTGACTTTCTTTGAAGTGTGTCACAGTCGATCCAGTGGGTGGTGACACCAAAGAAACTATGATTCTGATGGGACCAAATGTCAGCCGTAGTGTGTTGCATACTATCAACATTCATGCTGGAAGAAGCTAAGTTAAATCACTCTGTCAAAGCAAAATCTTTCTCACTGCATCATTATTAACACCACACATAAGCATGTCTTTTATCAACTCATCTTTCAGATCACCAAATCTGCACATTTTTGACTTGTTTCTCAAGTCAGTTATATATGCTGCAAAAGTTTCACCAGGCTTTTGATCTCTTGTGTAAAATAGTGCCTTTCCACTGTAATATTAGTTTGAGGGTTGCACATTTCTCTAAATTTACGTTTTAAGCACTCAGAGTCTTCCCACGTTTCAGCCTGTATCACAATATGGCAGTCTTCCCCTTCTCTGCATAAACAGCAGGTGCATACACAAATAAATGTTCTCTCTCAATGGCTTCTGACCCAGCTAAACTGAAGCAGAATAAATGCTTTTGTATGTGCATCTTTATCAGGAAAAGCAGCCTGTATGAAAATATCATATTCTTGCTCAAACACTCTCCAGTTTTCAGCAATATTATTATCAAACACAAGTGGATCAGGTCTGTGAAATCCCTCTGCCATGCCAAATAAGTGTCAAACACACACCAAGTACTTGTAATTATATTCAGCTGTACAATAGACTCTTTGAAATAACTGTACTCTTTGAAAAGACTGTACTGTAATACCGCATACACTGCCAACACTTTGCACACTTTAGATACTTTGAATAGCTTTAGGTAATACGAAAACGTAGTACATTGTGAAAAAATACAGTTGTTTTCTCTTTTTTGAACATTTTATATCATTCTGATATTCGTTCAAATGTTTTCGTAATTATTTCAAGTACTTTTTTCAGTATGTCGCAACTTTGAACATTTTGTTTATTCAGTAATTTGTTTGGAATGCTTTGCTTTATATTCATTGAGGGAAAAATCATTTAAATGAGTTTAAGAACCTGGAAATATTTTCTGACCTGTTTACGAGTCGTTTGAGCCACTCTTGTATATTCCTCCATTTCTGACTGTGCGCCTAATGGTTTTAAGAAGTTTTGACTTTGGATCCCATTCTGAGAACGTCACTCGTCTTCTGTATTCAAATAAGATGACGAGGCTTGGGTGTTCATTTAAGATATTTATTACACACAAACACATCAGGATGGATGACTGGAACATAAAACATAAGCGAAATAGCTAACTGACTGACTGCTATACATATACATGCTTTCACTCCAACTGCTTACACAAAATGACACTCTGCTTGCACATGCTCAGTATTTTCTGTGCATGTGCCCATGAACTACAGTGGCTTTAAAACTACAACACACACACTATGATCTACACTCCCTGTGTTCGAGTGGGTTCCCTCAGGGTGTTCCTGTTTCCTCCCACATTCCCAAGACATGCTGCAGGTGGATTAGACATTCTAAATTGGCTTTAGGTGTGAGTGTGTGCATGTGTGTGCCTTCTGAAGAAGGTTGAGCACTGGGCTGGCAACACAACAATGTAAAACTCCACTGCGACTTGTTCTGTAGACTGATGATCCACTGTGGTGATCCCTAATGGGCACAGCTGAAAGAAGAAGAAGAACACTACTCTTTATAGCTAGAGTCACAGATAATAATTAAACCAAACCAGCCAACAGCACAAACCTATAAAAACCTATCACATTTTGTCTATTTTCAGCAACTAAAAATTGAAACCTGAAAAGAATTTTAAATAGAACATAACAAAATATTGTCAGGACAAAAGCTGGTTGATCACAGATCCACTTGAAGCGTCCTGCTTGGTGCAGTGGGTTGTGGCATCGGGTGCTCAACTGATGAGTGATGAGTTTGATTCTGACTGATGGTGGTATGAAGAACCAATGCCATTTATTATAATGCATGGTAAGGATATGATCTCTGGCAGGCTAGAACTGTCCAGTGTTAGGGGATGTTTTAGTGGGTGAGAGTCCCACAGTACCAGGGCAGGGCTGGAGTCTGGTAATCATTAGCTTTCACCTCCTTGCAGTGCTAAAATAAATGAAGTAAATTTTGCTCCAGACATTCTAATTATCTGAATGCTATGTGCTATGAGTTGTGCTAATATTATGTTGTAATTTTTTATCCAAATTGCCACTTCAAAGTGTCTATTACCTCCTAACATCTGACTACTATTCATACTATATAGGGACCCCAGAAATTTTAAATCCCTCTTTAGGAGGCTATGTCACTCACGTTGAGAACCAGTGGTTTAAGCAAAAGTAACTCAAAAGTAACTCACATTTAAGTTATTAGTTACTAAATAAAGTAATATATTACTATTACTAGTTACTATTTTGAAAAAGTAACTAGTTATATTACTAGTTACTAGAAATTGCAATATATTACTTATTGTAACAGATTACTCCCATCGCTGCTGATAACATCACTGAAATAAGGTCAGCCACAAATAAATAAATGGACCTGTGTACCTCTTAACTGCCATAACTTAGTCATGGCGCTATAACTTTGGTCCTCAGGTTTCCCCATGCTCCTCCTAGATTTACTAATGCTCCTCATAAAGTCAGACCTGTTTACAGGAACATGCGGTGGTGGTGCTGCGGTAGCGTTGGCGCCTCACAGTAAGACGTTGTCCCGTTCGATTCTCAGTTAGAGCGTCTTCTGTGTGGCGACATGCATGAATGGGCGTTCCTTCATTGAAGGTTGTGCGTCAAGCCCGGCAAGTCAGCACGTAAAAATCTACTGCCATTCATTAGTGGACCGGAGTTCCCCTGTGTCGACCCCTAACCAGGAAAAGCCGAAAGACACAACAACAACAACAACAACCTTATTAAACAAACTAAGCATGCACAAAGAATCATAGGTTCATAGGCTGGTACTAGGCTATCAGCCCTAGGGCCTACACAAGCCTAGCCATAACAATTTCCTGGCTATTTCTTCCCACACTATTTACTTCCCTGGACCCCTGTCTAGCAGGGCGACTGACGTGATCCCCGGGGTGAATTTCCTTTCTCCCATCCAATCGTCTGGATTCCTTTTGAAGAGGGCCAAAGAGGCACTCTGCTTGACATGTATGGGCAGTCTATTCCAGAGTCTGGGGAGTCTCTGGGTCAGGAACCTATCCCTCCATAATGTTTTGTTTATTATGATCAAGACAAAAGAACCTCCTGCGCGGTGGCAACTGCACGGCTCAGAAAACTTGACTGTCAGGAACAAAAAATGCAGAGCCAGCAGAGACAGTGACAAAAATTTTATAAGAAATCACAGCATATTGTATTTACAACAAACCGGTTTCGGCTGGCATAGCACAGCCTTCCTCAGTGTACAAAAAGTAAATACAAAGAACAATAGCTGAATATATAATGATAGCAACAATCCCATTGGTTACTCTTCACAAATGTTCATTGAGTCCTGGTGGGAACAATGCACCTAATCTGATTATCCATTTCCTTTCTTTTGCATTAAGAATAGAGTGCCACTGGGATTTGTTGGCCCTATTGCCAAAAATCATGTCAATAATAATGAAATTGAATTTACTGGTTGGGTGCACCATGGTATGTTTGTACAAGGCATTATATATCTTTTTTTGTTTGATATTGCTTTGATGTTCAGAAATTCTAATTCTGAGGGTCGGGATGTTTGTCCAACATAAAAAGCACCGCAACTGCATGAAGCTAAATAAATTATCCAATCGCTGGAGCAGTTGGAAAAAAATTTTAAATCAAAAACCATAGAACAGTTACGTGTAGAAAATTGTTTGGACTTATGTATGTATTTGCAATTATTGCAATGTCCACAAGGAACACAACCCTGTGAGGGCTCCTGTCAATGTTGTTTGTATCAATTCTGATGATAAGTTGTCTTTGTGTTTGTAATGATTGAAAAAGGCATTTAAATTCTTCCCTTTTCTGTAAGAAAAGAGACAACTTTCTGGAATAATGGTATTTAACTCCATGTCACATTGTAAAATGTTCCAATGTCGCCTTACACTATGAATAAGACGATTGGAATTCCGTGCAAATGTAGTGGTAAATCTGATGGGTTGGCCAGTAGAATTGGGACGTGTCTTATATGTTAACAGATCACTTCTGTCCAAACTGCTGACCTTATTGCTAGCCATAGCAATATTACCACTTGTGTACCCACGTGATCTAAATCTATTGGTAATGTCTGCTTTATGTTTCAGGTAGATGTTGTCCTCAGAACAGATGTGTTTCGCACGTATGAATTGTGACTTAGGTATATTACGTGCAATGTGGGGTGGGTGGTAACTCGAAGCATGTAAGATTGTATTATATTCTGGAAACTTCCTGTGTATCTCAGTGGATAATGTATGATCAGGTGTCCTCTGTATGAGGACGTCCAGAAATGTGATGGTTTCTTTATCATAATTAATAGTGAAATGCAAACCCCATTCATTATTGTTAAGATATGTCACAAAGTCTAATAGTGAGCCTTCATCACCTCTCCACACCAACCACACATCATCAAGATACCTTCTCCATATATCAATTCCTTCCAGAAATATGTTCCTCTTATCATCATAAATTAGATGTTTCTCAACAAATGCCATGAAGAGATCAGCATATATGGGGGCAAAGGATGCCCCCATCGCTGTCCCTTTAGTTTGCCAAAAGCATTGTTCTTTATAATAAAAGACATTGCTGGTAAGGACATAACGTGCCAAATCCACCAAAAATGTATTGAAGTCAGAACCGTATAAGTTTGAGACTTCTAGCCAATAGGCCAAGGCAAACAGCCTATCCTTATGTGAAATGTTGGTATACAAGGCACTTACGTCTAGGGAACATAGAAACCAATCTGGATCAAGTTGTGTGTTAGAAATGATCTGCAAAAAATTCGTTGTATCTTGTAGCCGTGATCGGATGTTGGTAAGCAAAGGCTTTAAATATTTAGTCAAGAATAAGGAGAGGGGTTCCGTAATGTAACCCTTACCCGATACAATGGGTCTGCCAGGTGGATGTAAAAGATCCTTATGAACTTTAGGCAGAAAATATATGTATTGGTTAATGGGATCATGAACCATGAGTTGATTCATGATATCATCAGAAATAATGGCCTCATCCTTATCCTTCCTAAGAAATGTCTCAATTTGTTTCTTAAACATCTGAGTGGGGTCAATCACCATATGTGAGTAATATCTAACATCATTGAGTTGTCTTAATGCTTCCTTATCATAGTCAAACCAGTTTAGTACCACCACCGCCCCACCACCTTTGTCAGCTGAAATTATCACAATTTCTCTGTTATTTTGAAGTTCAAAGATGGCTTGTCTTTCATCCAAAGAAAGATTATTATGTTGTAGTGAAATGTCTGAACTCAAAAAGTGCAAATTCTTAAGTACACTGTTCTGAAATTGTAACACCATCGGATGCATAGGTGGACAAAAATTCGATCTATGGTATGTAAACCTATCATGATCATAATCCACATTACTATCACCAAAGAATAACTTCAAATTTAACAAACGACAAAAATTCACTACATCCAATGCAAAAGATTCCTCTGACACAGTAAAACCTGGGATGAAAGAAAGACCTTTATTGAGTATGCTTAGTTGGGTAGCAGATAATTCAAAGCATGATAAATTAAGAACATTGTCACATGGATTGGTTATTTCGCCAGTGCAAAGTTCAGAAGACCCTGAATGTTCTCTATTTCTACGGTGTTTCCGTCCTCCCCGCCTAGTTTTGGGCCTAAAGGGGCAGACCTAAGTATCCTTTTTGGGGTCGGTGACTCTGAGACTGATGTAGCTTCATTTTCTGTGCCAGATGAGGTATCCTCACAAGAGGATATAGTCTCACTCTCGTGCCTTTTTAATATAGATTTTGGTCGTTTCCTTTTATTGCTAGCTTTAAAAGGAATGGGTGAAAACCTGACATGTTTAGTATTGGAAAGAAAAGGATTCCCCCTCCTATAATCTTCCTGGTCCCTAGAAAATTTCTTAGTCTTTCTGGATTTAAGTTCCGTGTCAAACTTCCGTAAATCGGAAGCCACTTTATTAAGTGAACCCTTAAAGAAAGGTTCTTTCTTATAAGTTACCAATTTGCTGACTAGGATATTGATGTCTTCTAATTCCTTATCAATGGCCCTGTTGTGGAACTTGAGTAGTTCCACAACAAAGGCCATTGTAGCTTCCTGCTGTATTTTGTTCCAACTAGAATTAAGTTCCTCATCTGCATTATTAACATGGGGAACAGTACGAACACGTAAACCCCTTGGGGTAATACCAGCAGTTTCATAAGCTTTGAATAATTTGCTGTGCCAAATATTAGATCTTAAAGATCTAAGATGTTTATTCAAATTACCAAAAAGTGATTCACAATTGGATTCAGGATCAACCAAATCAGATCCCCTGGTGTTCCCAGTGGATACCCCAAGTCCAAAGACCTCAAGGTCTTCTCTATCAGAGACCAACCCACGTATAAAGCTAGAAAAATCCATTCCACCAACAATAATGGCTTACTAACAACCACGTTGATGAATGTGCAAATATAAATGGACAATAACAGGAAAAAGTATACTAAGAACCACCTGCGTCCAATATATTCAAAGGCAGAACACTAAGAGGAATCCTGGTTGGATAAAAAATATGTCCAAATGTATAGGCACCAATCATAAACTAGTCAGCAAACCGAGAACAAAAGAGCTCAATATTGAGTGGCACTGAACTAATCCAAAATAGTGACCAAATTGTAAATTGTAAAAGTTATAAAAAACTCATACAAAAGATAGGGACCCATGATAAAGTATGGGGTGAGAGATGTAAATGAATATCTATGGCCAGAAAAAAGAAATCAAGAGTATCACATAAATCAAATGTTATGTTAAATTGTGATACAATTATAGAGTTTTAAGAATGATAACTCAATATGTCAGGTCCAAAAGACAATGCCCTTGCATTAAATGACTACTGCAATAGTCTCAATAAAATAACAGTGTAGTATACATACAAAAATTGTAATACACCAAGTAACATACAGTGACCCTGTACTTAAGTGAGCATACAACCAACCCTGCCTGAATCAAAAGATGACAACTTTAACTTCAATAGCCAAAATTGTTGGTGTATATTCCATAACAAAATGTAAGTGTCATAGACCGCCTACATAAGGTATCCATGTACTGTCCCTAGTCCAAAAAGAAAATAAACCCCTCATAACAAATGAAGAGTTGCATTTGTACAATCACTGATACCTAATCTTAATGTTTATAGAGAACACACATGCATAACATCTATTCCCTATAATAATTAAGTAGTAAGATTGTTCTAATGTAATTGAAAACATATGAATATAAGAAATATGTTAACCAGAATATAAGTGACCATACATGTAGATGGTACTTGAACACATTTAAGATGTTCAAACTGTATGTCGACTTAGTGACAGACTAGTGAAAACAATCATGACTAACAAATTTGTTAAAAAAAGTCATAATAATGACAATATTATACATGACCCTTTTAACAATATGATATATATGTGCTACAACCACCAATAGATCAACCAAGATGTATAGATCAAATATGGAAAGTGAGCACACATATAAAAAATCAAAGACCATAATATACAAACTGAACTTGATGTACAAAACAATATGCACAATACATTAGAATACACCTGATGTAAAAAAGAATAGTTAAAGTCCTTCTTAATTGTCCAATAATTTTTCCAAACTAAACTGTTTCATTCCCAAAAGCGATGCCATGAACAATTCGCACCATACGCTGTCGAAATTTGCAAATGAAATGCAATAATGTGGTGCATTATCCGAGTACCCAATGTGTTGTCAAACCAAGGAAAATTGGTTTCAGTTTGTCCCGCAGCTTCAAAAAGCAATATAGAACACTCCTAACCAAGCGATAATGGAGATGTCAAAAGTAATGTTCCAACAAGCCCGCTGCCGGAATTCGCCCAACAAACAATGATCGGGTTATCCCTGCCACATAGTAAAAAACATAAAGTGTGAAAAACCTATTGTTGTGCCAAAAAGCACTGTCCAATATGTTCCATGTAGCAGGAAAATAATTAACCTTGCAAGCAATGGGGCCCGCAATACCCGTAATGTGCTATCAAACTGAACCTGAATAACGTTCGAATTTCCAAACAGCAATTTAGTAATAATTTTAGAACAAATGTCCTTAAACCAAAAGTTTGATAATTCTTGCCCCAAACGAAAGGAAATGAGCAGTCAAACCTGTTGAAATACAAATGGTAATGTCCCGAAACACTAGGCGTGAAAAAAGCAGATTTCTTGAAGAGCAATGAGGCCCGTAATACGCCAACCAAACAAACCGGACCAAAAATCAACTGCCAGAAGA
Organism: Protopterus annectens; assembly: GCF_019279795.1. NCBI lineage: Eukaryota > Metazoa > Chordata > Ceratodontiformes > Protopteridae > Protopterus > Protopterus annectens. Next base: position 642,437,696 of record NC_056733.1, read on the forward strand.
AGCACGTTCCCCAGTAGAAACTGTTGGAACATTACTTTTGACATCTCCATTATCGCTTGGTTAGGAGTGTTCTATATTGCTTTTTGAAGCTGCGGGACAAACTGAAACCAATTTTCCTTGGTTTGACAAAACATTGGGTACTCGGATAATGCACCACATTATTGCATTTCATTTGCAAATTTCGACAGCGTATGGTGCGAATTGTTCATGGCATCGCTTTTGGGAATGAAACAGTTTAGTTTGGAAAAATTATTGGACAATTAAGAAGGACTTTAACTATTCTTTTTTACATCAGGTGTATTCTAATGTATTGTGCATATTGTTTTGTACATCAAGTTCAGTTTGTATATTATGGTCTTTGATTTTTTATATGTGTGCTCACTTTCCATATTTGATCTATACATCTTGGTTGATCTATTGGTGGTTGTAGCACATATATATCATATTGTTAAAAGGGTCATGTATAATATTGTCATTATTATGACTTTTTTTAACAAATTTGTTAGTCATGATTGTTTTCACTAGTCTGTCACTAAGTCGACATACAGTTTGAACATCTTAAATGTGTTCAAGTACCATCTACATGTATGGTCACTTATATTCTGGTTAACATATTTCTTATATTCATATGTTTTCAATTACATTAGAACAATCTTACTACTTAATTATTATAGGAATAGATGTTATGCATGTGTGTTCTCTATAAACATTAAGATTAGGTATCAGTGATTGTACAAATGCAACTCTTCATTTGTTATGAGGGGTTTATTTTCTTTTTGGACTAGGGACAGTACATGGATACCTTATGTAGGCGGTCTATGACACTTACATTTTGTTATGGAATATACACCAACAATTTTGGCTATTGAAGTTAAAGTTGTCATCTTTGATTCAGGCAGGGTTGGTTGTATGCTCACTTAAGTACAGGGTCACTGTATGTTACTTGGTGTATTACAATTTTGTATGTATACTACACTGTTATTTTATTGAGACTATTGCAGTAGTCATTTAATGCAAGGGCATTGTCTTTGACCTGACATATTGAGTTATTATTCTTAAAACTCTATAATTGTATCACAATTTAACATAACATTTGATTTATGTGATACTCTTGATTTCTTTTTTCTGGCCATAGATATTCATTTACATCTCTCACCCCATACTTTATCATGGGTCCCTATCTTTTGTATGAGTTTTTTATAACTTTTACAATTTACAATTTGGTCACTATTTTGGATTAGTTCAGTGCCACTCAATATTGAGCTCTTTTGTTCTCGGTTTGCTGACTAGTTTATGATTGGTGCCTATACATTTGGACATATTTTTTATCCAACCAGGATTCCTCTTAGTGTTCTGCCTTTGAATATATTGGACGCAGGTGGTTCTTAGTATACTTTTTCCTGTTATTGTCCATTTATATTTGCACATTCATCAACGTGGTTGTTAGTAAGCCATTATTGTTGGTGGAATGGATTTTTCTAGCTTTATACGTGGGTTGGTCTCTGATAGAGAAGACCTTGAGGTCTTTGGACTTGGGGTATCCACTGGGAACACCAGGGGATCTGATTTGGTTGATCCTGAATCCAATTGTGAATCACTTTTTGGTAATTTGAATAAACATCTTAGATCTTTAAGATCTAATATTTGGCACAGCAAATTATTCAAAGCTTATGAAACTGCTGGTATTACCCCAAGGGGTTTACGTGTTCGTACTGTTCCCCATGTTAATAATGCAGATGAGGAACTTAATTCTAGTTGGAACAAAATACAGCAGGAAGCTACAATGGCCTTTGTTGTGGAACTACTCAAGTTCCACAACAGGGCCATTGATAAGGAATTAGAAGACATCAATATCCTAGTCAGCAAATTGGTAACTTATGAGAAAGAACCTTTCTTTAAGGGTTCACTTAATAAAGTGGCTTCTGATTTACGGAAGTTTGACACGGAACTTAAATCCAGAAAGACTAAGAAATTTTCTAGGGACCAGGAAGATTATAGGAGGGGGAATCCTTTTCTTTCCAATACTAAACATGTCAGGTTTTCACCCATTCCTTTTAAAGCTAGCAATAAAAGGAAACGACCAAAATCTATATTAAAAAGGCACGAGAGTGAGACTATATCCTCTTGTGAGGATACCTCATCTGGCACAGAAAATGAAGCTACATCAGTCTCAGAGTCACCGACCCCAAAAGGATACTTAGGTCTGCCCCTTTAGGCCCAAAACTAGGCGGGAGGACGGAAACACCGAGAAATAGAGAACATTCAGGGTCTTCTGAACTTTGCACTGGCGAAATAACCAATCCATGTGACAATGTTCTTAATTTATCATGCTTTGAATTATCTGCTACCCAACTAAGCATACTCAATAAAGGTCTTTCTTTCATCCCAGGTTTTACTGTGTCAGAGGAATCTTTTGCATTGGATGTAGTGAATTTTTGTCGTTTGTTAAATTTGAAGTTATTCTTTGGTGATAGTAATGTGGATTATGATCATGATAGGTTTACATACCATAGATCAATTTTTGTCCACCTATGCATCCGATGGTGTTACAATTTCAGAACAGTGTACTTAAGGATTTGCACTTTTTGAGTTCAGACATTTCACTACAACATAATAATCTTTCTTTGGATGAAAGACAAGCCATCTTTGAACTTCAAAATAACAGAGAAATTGTGATAATTTCAGCTGACAAAGGTGGGGCGGTGGTGGTACTAAACTGGTTTGACTATGATAAGGAAGCATTAAGACAACTCAATGATGTTAGATATTACTCACATATGGTGATTGACCCCACTCAGATGTTTAAGAAACAAATTGAGACATTTCTTAGGAAGGATAAGGATGAGGCCATTATTTCTGATGATATCATGAATCAACTCATGGTTCATGATCCCATTAACCAATACATATATTTTCTGCCTAAAGTTCATAAGGATCTTTACATCCACCTGGCAGACCCATTGTATCGGGTAAGGGTTACATTACGGAACCCCTCTCCTTATTCTTGACTAAATATTTAAAGCCTTTGCTTACCAACATCCGATCACGGCTACAAGATACAACGAATTTTTGCAGATCATTTCTAACACACAACTTGATCCAGATTGGTTTCTATGTTCCCTAGACGTAAGTGCCTTGTATACCAACATTTCACATAAGGATGGGCTGTTTGCCTTGGCCTATTGGCTAGAAGTCTCAAACTTATACGGTTCTGACTTCAATACATTTTTGGTGGATTTGGCACGTTATGTCCTTACCAGCAATGTCTTTTATTATAAAGAACAATGCTTTTGGCAAACTAAAGGGACAGCGATGGGGCATCCTTTGCCCCATATATGCTGATCTCTTCATGGCATTTGTTGAGAAACATCTAATTTATGATGATAAGAGGAACATATTTCTGGAAGGAATTGATATATGGAGAAGGTATCTTGATGATGTGTGGTTGGTGTGGAGAGGTGATGAAGGCTCACTATTAGACTTTGTGACATATCTTAACAATAATGAATGGGGTTTGCATTTCACTATTAATTATGATAAAGAAACCATCACATTTCTGGACGTCCTCATACAGAGGACACCTGATCATACATTATCCACTGAGATACACAGGAAGTTTCCAGAATATAATACAATCTTACATGCTTCGAGTTACCACCCACCCCACATTGCACGTAATATACCTAAGTCACAATTCATACGTGCGAAACGCATCTGTTCTGAGGACAACATCTACCTGAAACATAAAGCAGACATTACCAATAGATTTAGATCACGTGGGTATTAAGTGGTAATATTGCTATGGCTAGCAATAAGGTCAGCAGTTTGGACAGAAGTGATCTGTTAACATATAAGACACGTCCCAATTCTATTGGCCAACCCATCAGATTTACCACTACATTTGCACGGAATTCCAATCGTCTTATTCATAGTGTAAGGCGACATTGGAACATTTTACAATGTGACATGGAGTTAAATACCATTATTCCAGAAAGTTGTCTCTTTTCTTACAGAAAAGGGAAGAATTTAAATGCCTTTTTCAATCATTACAAACACAAAGACAACTTATCATCAGAATTGATACAAACAACATTGACAGGGGAGCCCTTACAGGGTTGTGTTCCTTGTGGACATTGCAATAATTGCAAATACATACATAAGTCCAAACAATTTTCTACACGTAACTGTTCTATGGTTTTTGATTTAAAATTTTTTTCCAACTGCTCCAGCGATTGGATAATTTATTTAGCTTCATGCAGTTGCGGTGCTTTTTATGTTGGACAAACATCCCGACCCCTCAGAATTAGAATTTCTGAACATCAAAGCAATATCAAACAAAAAAAGATATATAATGCCTTGTACAAACATACCATGGTGCACCCAACCAGTAAATTCAATTTCATTATTATTGACATGATTTTTGGCAATAGGGCCAACAAATCCCAGTGGCACTCTATTCTTAATGCAAAAGAAAGGAAATGGATAATCAGATTAGGTGCATTGTTCCCACCAGGACTCAATGAACATTTGTGAAGAGTAACCAATGGGGTTGTTGCTATCATTATATATTCAGCTATTGTTCTTTGTATTTACTTTTTGTACACTGAGGAAGGCTGTGCTATGCCAGCCGAAACCGGTTTGTTGTAAATACAATATGCTGTGATTTCTTATAAAATTTTTGTCACTGTCTCTGCTGGCTCTGCATTTTTTGTTTATTATGATGACAAGGTTTAGATCCCTGGAGCGTGTGGCTCTGAGGGATTGGGATTTCTTTAAGTGTAACATGTCCAACAGCACTGGGTTTGACATGGCCTTGTATGTTAAGCAGAGATCGCCTCTGAGTAGCCGATATGCGACAGAGTATAGCTGGAGTTTTTTAAGGTGGTCAGCGTAGGGCATCTGCTTTAGGCCTGTGATTCTTTTAGTGAGTTATTTCTGCGGCCTTTCCAGTTGTTGCAGATGTCTTGAGAGGTACATACCAAATGGGCCGTTGTATTCTATAATGGGTCTAGTGAGGGATGAGTACAGTGGGACAATGACCTCCTTTTTTCTGGATGAAAAGCCCTTAGTGATGAGGTGTGCCACATAAAAGGATTTCCTGACTGTTGTGGCGATGTGGTTATTGAAGGTGAGACCACTGTCCACCTGTGCCCCTAAGTCTCTTATCACACTTTTGGTGTTTAGTGTATTGCCACCTATGTGGTAATTCACGGGTACATCTTTTTTCCCAAAGGGGATAACTATACATTTCTTGGTATTGAGCTTGAGCCCATGGCTCTGGCACCAAGCATCTGTTTCTGTAAGGCCCTTTTGTACATTATCCAACATAACTTGGGGATTCAATAATGGCTCCCAGTTTTTCAGTCATCTGCGAACTTTGTTAGCCAGAGTCCCTTAGTGTTGGCCTGTACTTCAGAGAAGTAGATGCCAAACAAGAGCGGTCCCAGGACTGAACCCTGAGGTACTCCACTTGTCACTTGTCTGGAGCTGGATTTGGAGTCGGCTACTTTTACAGTGTGGGTTCTGTCAGTAAGCCAGTTGGCAATCCATTGGGCGATGTAGGGATTAATGCCCAGCTTAGTAAGTTTATCTATGATTCCAGAGTGGGGGATGGTGTCAAAGGCCTCGGCGAGGTTTAGATAGGCTGTGTGGACCACCTTACCCTTGTCCATGGCTCTGGAGACTAATTAGAAGAAGTCAATCAGGTTCAGGAGACAAGACTGACACTTCATGAACCCAAACTGGGTGGGGTCCAGTGTTTGAAGGTTGCCAATGCCTTTGTTTATAAGTTCCATGATAATATGCTCCATGGCCTTGCAGATAAGGCTTGTCAGACTGATGGGACAGTAGTTTCCGGGATCCAAGGTGGATCCCCCCTTGTGGAGTGGGATAACTGTAGCTCTGCGCCACTCAGTGGGCATGAAACCTGAAGTGAGGCTATGATTAAACATGACACTTAGGTAAGGTGCCAGTTCATATTGTAGTTCATGTAGTACACAGCCCGGGATGTCATCTGGTCCCATGGATGCTGTATTCTTAGCTTTGGAGAGTGCATTTTTTACCTGTGTGGCCATTATTACCGGAATTTGGCAATCTTCAGGTATTGAGATAGGCCATTTAGGGGGTGAGGGGGTGTGAAGTTGGCACTGAATCGATCTGCCAGGATATTGGCAAAATCCTTGGGATCAGTATATTTAATACCATTCTGTTTTAGCTCAGAGCAGATCTGAGTATTGCCATTTAGATTCTTGACATAGTTATAGAATGCCTTGTGGTTGTCTTTGGAATCTTTGGCAATTTTATTTTCATAACTAGCGTTGCAGGATTTTATGAGGGATCTCAGTTTCTTACTGAGGCTGGTAAGGGAGTTTTTTGCATCCTGGGATTTTCCTCTTTTATGCAACAGCTTCTTCCTTTTGTTGTAAAGTTTGCTTATGGCAGGGGAACACCAGATTGGCTTACTTTTTTTGGAGGAGAGCATCTTGGTTCAATTTGGGATGGCACGATCCACGCATGAGTGGATGTCCTCATATAGTGCCTTAGTGTAGGATTCAGCAGTCGAACTTTCAGTTCCCATCTGCATGGGTGTCATGAAGTTTGTCACTTCTGACTTGAGTAGCATGAAGTTGGCTTTGAAGAAGTTTTTTATGGAGGTTTCCTTACTGGGGGGTGGGGGTGGGATGTGGATGTTAAGGGTGATTAGCTTATGGTCAGACCTGACTAACGAGGGGGTGACCATAGGTGTGGAGCATCAATTTCCCATGCTGGTAATGACCAGGTCTAGGATAATGGAGCCCCTGGTGGGACTATGGATTAGTTGATCCAGGGCATTGGAATTTATGAATTCCAAGAACCGTCGGGCAAAGGTGTTGGCACACGAGTAGTTTTCCCAGTTAATGGCAGGGTAGTTAAAATCACCCAGTATTAGGGTGTTTGGTTCTATCTTAATATTTTCCAGTATGTTTAGAAAGGTGTAGTGAGAATCTTGGGGCATGGTGGGGGATCTGTAGCAAGCTACAATTTGGATTGCAGTCTTACCTAGTGTTAGTTGCACCTGGAGAATTTCAGATGCATTGTGTTGGGCAACTAGCCTGGTGGTGTGAATATCCTTGGTGAATATGGACACTCCTCCACCTTTAGTGTTTCGGTCCTGGTTTGGTGGCCGAAAAGTGTGGTAAGACTTGTAGCCTGGTATTGCAGGGGTGCTCTCTGGAGCCTTAAACCAGGTCTCAGTTACTCCACAGATATCGATGTTCTCCATTTTTAGGAGTGCCTCCAGAGAGTGCATTTTGAGGTTTAGACTTCTAGCACCGAGTAGCATTACCTTCAGATTTTGCATGCTTGTACCTGTTACGGTGGTGGTTTTGTCCTTTGAACTTTGCCTAAAAAGGCACTATAGGGGTGGCAAGAGCCTTATCCAGTAACCTGAATCCCAGGAGCAACAGGTGCAGACCATCTCTGGCAAAGCATCGTGGTCTGTCGATCATGTCGTCTCAGGCAGACACATACTGGATCCCCCTTTGAATGACACCAGAAGCTTAGCCAATTGTTGAAGTCAATCATTTTGTCCTTATATTGTGGTATCATTCTGGGCAAAGGCAGGATGCTACTCAGGGCTAGGATCATACCTGCCTGGGCCACATGATCCGAGAGATCTTCCATGTCTCTTTTCATGTAGTCCAGGGAGGTACGTCTCAAGTCATTCACTCCAACATGGACAATGACAAAGTCATATTTGTACTTGTTGTGGAGTGACTTGAGTGCATGCGTTATGTGGCGGATCCTGGCACCTGACAGGAGGCTGACTGTAATTTTATCCTTGTTCAATCTGGTGAGTGGGACATCAGTGTGCCGGACTATAGAGTCACCTATGACTAAAGTGTTAGGTACGTTGTCTTTTCTTAGGGGCTGTTGCTGGGTGGCACACTGGTGTTGTGAGCTATGTGACACTTTGGCTGTGATTGGTGTTTGTTTGCGTTTCAGCTTCAGAGGTCCTTGTTGCTTGGGCATTTTACAGTTAAGGGCCTCCGCATATGTGGATTTAGTGTTGCTATATGTGGGTGTTGGTGGTGTGGGTTTAGAAGGGCTATGTGTTGCTTGAGGTGTAGTATGGATGTTAACCTTCTCCTCTTGACTGTCTAGCACAATCTTGGGTGGAGAGAGCTTTGCTTCCAGTTTGGCTATGTAAGTGCATCTCTCACAGGTTGTAGTGTTGGGTGGTAGGAGGAGAGCATTGTCTGTGTACATGAGGCAATTGCTGCATTGCCCCAGTATGCCCAGATTCTCCAGGTGGACAGGAGAAATCACTGGAAGCTGACCCTTGGACATGCTTGGTTTGGTGCTTTTTTTTTTTTTTTTTTTTGTAAAGTACAGGAGCTGTTTTCCCTTACCTTAGCAAGGTACTTTGCAATTATAGGCTGTTTATTGCCTACAATTAATTTCTCCTTTTTAACAAGGAGAGTTGAGTGCTTGTATCAGTTTAAGGCTTCCTAGTGCTTCCCAGCAGGTATTAGAGCAAGTGCTAGTCACAGGGATGCTTAAAGGTAAGATGAAAATAATGCACACTGCAGTGTGCACTAGAGAAGTTAGATGTGAAAGTAGGTAACTTACATTTTACCTGTTTAAAAAGTTAAGGTTTAGTGGAGAGTTACTATTTTTAAAACAGCAGGATGGATTGAACGGGGTGGTCACTTTTGTATTCTGGTACTATGGAATACAGTAGGATGGCCAATAAATTTAAATAGTTGAAGGGGAGTGATTTCAAAAATGATAATTTTGTGATTACTCACACAAGCCAGTGAAAGCAGAGAGGAAATGAGATATATGGTCAGATTAACATAAGAGGCAGGCAACTAGAAAGACAGTGGTATTTAACAAGACAACTGTAACTGGGTGGGGAAAATTTTCTGCCGGACTCAAAAGAGACAGAGCTGTGATCTCTTTTGAAGTTTTAATATGCAGTTAAATCAGAATGCAAGTAAAACACAAAGTAAAGAAAACAAACTACAGTATACAAAATATAAAAAGGCAATAAAGTAATACAAAATACAACAAATAAAAGCAAACTAACCTTTCCTTCACAGCAAAGTGTAGCAGAGTCTGGATGAGCCTTTCTGGTAAAGTCCTTGTCTCTAACTATATAAATGCCTAGTATAAACAGACTTTCTGTAGTGAAAAATAAGAAAGTGATCCTCTATCTGACCCCTTGCTATGATTTCTAAAGGACAGTGATATGACTTTTAATGCTCAGAGGTTGAGAGGTATAGAAATTAGTTAATGCACAGCAGTAACAATACAATTTGTAACTGTGTATTACTCTACAATATCCTCACTCCTGATGGTCACAACACTCTGCTTAGCCTTGTGTCCTGATCCACCCCACAAGTGCATTAAAACTCGATTAAGGTGTGGGTTCCAATGTACTAAATCCACAACTGCTGGGCTCTTAACTCTCTAACCACATATTAATACTGGAGTTCAATACTTACAGTGCTCTGGGCTTTGTTGTTTTTAAAAGTTTAGAAAAATGGTTTACTCATTTTGTTAACCAGGGAAGTAATCTGTGATCTTGAAAAAAAATGAGCCATAAACTGGGATTTGCATAGTAAAGTTAAGAAACATTCTTAATACAAATGTAATATTGTTTACATTATTTACAGACACACACACACACACACACACACACACACTTCTGACAAGTTTATAGAAATTTAAAGAAATAAGCACAGACAAGTTGATTCAAAAAGTCATTACATTACACAAGAAGAACAAAATAGAGTAACAACTATTGAAGGCAGCTATTATACCAGTTTAGTGATATTTGTCATAATGAATGTCTTTACAGGAGAGAGTTGAGTGAATAATTCCCATGCTTAAATACACAGCTAACAAACAAGTTGGCCAAATGTTTTCCCCTGCCTTTTCATGATCTGTATAAGTAAAACCTTTGAGCTCAGAAATCGTTGTACTTTTGGATTTATGAAGTAAAACAGGAAACTGGGGGTGGAACTTACAGGCAACTTGCACAGTAAGTAAAACCATGCAAGTTGCTTTACATATTATGCAAGCCTGTCTTGAGTCATAGTCCACCCATTGTTCAATAGCAGAGGTATGCTCAACTTAGTAGTGAAAGGTTCGGTGGCACATGCCAGTGCAGCAGCTAGGGGATGTAAGTTAACATGGCCCATCAGCATCCCAGTTCAGTGATATGGAGAGTAAATAACATAACAGTGTTATCCATAGACATGCATGCTAGACAACTTGCATACAGAGCAGTGAACAAAGGTGTGGACCACCTGCCTGAGTTGGTGGTAGCTTAGGTGGTGGATGCAAAAGATCTTATAGCACTTAAAGAAAACAGTGGGAACATTTTCCCAGTGCCCTGATCAAATACCTTCTAGCCAGTAGGTGTACCACTTCAGGTCACCCATGACAAGAGGCTTCTGTTCTAGTGAGATTAACTTGGCCAACAAACCTTGAATAAATAACTAAAAAATAAGGTATGTAGCAATTTAACTGCATACACCTATGCCTATGCGATTCAACAGAAGAAAGTCAGTGCAGGATGAAATGATGACAAACCAAGTAAGTAATATGTCTGCATGAGACACTATGCAACTGTGTGACCTGTCTGTGTCTGCACTGCAGTGTGCACATGACAGCATATGTCAGCATGTGCCTGTGTGATCATACGTGTATGAGAGACTATGGAAATATGTATGTTGTATATACATGTGTGGTGTGTGTGTGTGTGTGTGTGTGTGTGTGTGTGTGCGTGCGTGTGTGTGTGTGTGTGTGTGTGTGTGTGTGTATGCAAAGCTATGTGAATGCATCTCCATGTGTCTGTGAACGCAGTGTGTCTGTATATAAGGCTATGTGAATGTGCTTCTGTGTGTGTGTGTGTGTGTGTGTGTGTGTGTGTGTGTGTGTGTGTGTGTGTGTGTGTGTGTGTGTGTGTGAGAGAGACAGATGATCTATGCCTGACATGACCTATTTCTGGTATGGTTGGGGGATCATGGATGCAGAGTGTGCTGGCATGGGAGGCATGTATGTCTGTTTATGTACATACATGTGTTTGTGTGTCCTTGTGTGTGTATAAGCGTATCTGACTACGTGTTTTCATGCTGTCCCTACTACTAGACAAGGAAGGCTGAGTAGATTATAGCCTCTATCAATAACGACTCTGCCCTACTTCATTTCCCCTTTCTAATAGTAGCTGTAGAATGTACAGTATATGAGTTTTGTGTTTGTGTGTGTGTGTGTGTGTGTGTGTGTGTGTGTGTGTGTGTGTGTGTGTGTGTGTGTGTGTGTGTGTGTTACTGTCTCTGTGTGGAAGGGGAAAAATGGTTGCCTGAGAGTGTTCTGCTCGGCATTACTTACTGACCTGCTAAAGTTAACCTGCTTTACTTACTATCACAGGCTGGTACACTGCTGTGTTGAGCATTCGTTCAAACTGCTCAGTTGACCCACTGACAGCCACTGAAATTTACTAGTAATCAGATGTACTACTACTTGGAATGTGCATGACTGTGATTTTTTTTTTTCTTAATAGCAGAGCACTAAAACATGGCTTACCTGTGCAGTGCAAGTTGTGCTATCAACTATAAATTCATGTCTTGTCTTTATAAGAACAAAATGAACCAACAAGATTTGTCAGACAAAACAATATTTACAAATGTTTAACTTATGCTGCAAGTAGGCTTGAGGCACAGTACACTACTTCACAGCTTTAGAAAACTGCATCAGTGTGAGGTGCACTGAGAACCTGTTGTGGCCTAAAGAGAACGAGAGTACTTTATGTAACTTACAGCACAAAGAAAGTACAGTTGTGAAAGTAAACTTACCATAACAGCAAATATTTGAATGATGACTGCTGCAGTAGCCTTAACTATATGGGTTATATCCTGCATATGATATAGCAGCTGGCCAGCTTCCAAAGCTAAAGGGCACCTTTCATGTGCCAAAACCTCTAGTCAGCTCTGAGCTAAGCTGACTAAAAAGACAGGATTGAGCACCAAGCCCTTCGGAACTTTCACGCCGACTAAGACAGGGAAGCTGAGGCCTGAGAGGACATTATTAGGAACAACAAAAAATAAATGTTCACACACTGGCATAAAAACACACCAAAAACAAAGAGAATGGAGGGAGGGAAAGGCTACTGCAGCAGTGATCATTCAAACATCTACTTACACAACTGTATTATGCTCTTTATATTAATCACTGCTGCAGTATTCTAAGCTATATGGGCAGATTACCACATCTTAGTACAACTGAAAGGAGGAAAGAGAAGAGTCCATGAGCCCCCAGAGAATTGTCCAAGCAAACCCTGAACTGGAGATGGAAACTAGCTTGTAGTGCTCTGTAAAAGTAAGTACAGAGGGCCAGGTTGCTGTTTCTAGAATACCTTAAGAGTGAAGCCCTTTCCAAAAAGCCATAGATGAAGCCAAGACCCAGGCAGAATGTGCCCTGACTCTGCCTGATATAGATATTTTGTGGTGGGAATAACAAAATATAATAGCCCTAGACAACCATGTAGAAATAATCTGCTTTGGCAGTGGCTGTCCCTTCTTACCTTCACAAGAAATTAACAACTAATTTGAAGTTCAGAAAGATTTAGTTGTCAAGATAATGCCTCAGTTGTCTATGGGCATTGAAGGTATGAAGTATCCTTTCTCCCTAAGAAACACTGGGAGATGGACAGTTTGCCTTAAAATAAACTTGGATTCCACTTCAGGAATAACATAAGTATTAGTTGTCAAGGAAGTACTGTCTCAGTGGAAAATGATATAATGTTGACCCACCGTAGGAGCTTGGAACTCATACTCTTCTTGCAGAGGTCAGAGCAACCAGCAAAACAGTTTTGCATGTTAAGAACCTCAAGACAGTCAAATGAGCTAGTTCAAATAGAGCAAGTGTTATCATTTCTAACACAAAATTAAGATCTTAGGGAGGTGCCATTTTGTGTCAGGGAAGTCTCCTATGCAAAAACCACTTTCAAAACATTTTTTGACATGGGAATGCCTTGAAATAGAGGGATCCATGGGCAGACATGATTAAATGACTGACAAACGAACCTTGCTAGAGAAGGGGGGTTGGTATAATAGTTAAAGTGTTTACCACAAAGTCACTAGATACAGGGTTGGATTACCACCTCTGAAAAGGAAATTAGCTATGCCTAAAATGGCCCACAAGGGTAGCTAGCTCATTACTTGTCTATGAACCTATGAATCTACGGCAGGCCATAGGAAAGTTGACTCACACACAAATATTGCAAAACCAGAGAGAAACTAGCCCTGAATGGGTGCTGGTTATGTTGTTTGCAGCAACTAAAAACCCCTTTCCATTTGCTAACATATGATTTTCTAGCAGCAGGCTTTCTTACATCCATTAGTACCTGCTGCACGTCCTCAGCAAAGAGTTGCCTAAAAAGTATTAAGATCCTATCATCCAAGCAGTCAGCTGAAGTTGTTTGAGGATCAGGATGTATCAAACACTCCTGTTCTCATGTGAGCAGATCCAGTCTGTGAGAAAACGTGTGGTAACTGCCCCTGGCCAATTCCAAAAGAAGGGAGAACCACTGTTATCTGGGCTAGAATGGAATCACCACAATGGGCTTGTGGGATTCCTTCAGAATCTTCAGAAGTGCCCTGTATATCAGTGTAAAGTGCAGAAACGCATATATGAGCTGTCCTGTCCAAGGAAAAGAAAAGATATCTGTTTTCCAGGCTTTCTAGCACGGAGTCTTGGAGCAGCATTTTTCCAGGTTATTGTTCAGTGAGGAGGCAAAACAGGTCTACTTGAGAAACTCCCCACATATGGATCAAATATTGGAAGACCCCCAATCTAGTTTCCATTCATGATGGTCTGTTTTTGTCTTATTCAACTTGTCCGACACACAGTTTTGCTCTGAATGAATGTTAAGAAGTCTGTAGAATGAGACTGTGCTGTAAAGCTACATCCCATTCTAACATGGCTTGTCTGCATGGGGGTAAGACCTGGTGCCCCATGCTTATGTACCATGTCACTATGTTATTGTCTATGACAACTTGAAGTGGTCCTGGGGACCAGAGATGACTGAGAGAGTTGTGTGCCTTGATAAGAGAAAGCATCTCCTTTACATTTATATGCTTGTGTCTGTCTTTTTTGTAGCAGATACCTTGCACTTTTATCCCACTTGATACTGCTCCACAAGCAAAGTCTGAGGTGTCTGTGGTGGTGACTGGCTACTTTAGAGTAGGCGGGGGGGGGGGGGGGGTGAAGGGGATGCCTCGATTCTCAGATACTGAAGTCTCCAGCAAGTGATGTCTCTTCTCACAAATCCAATAAATGAAATCTGAAAAGATAATGGGTGTTGGTGCTGGGACCAAAGAGAGTTCAGGAACTACTGCATCTTTCTCATGTGGAGTCTTGCTACAGGTATCATAAAAAAAATATACACAGCATGTGACCCACAGTCCTGAGGTACTCCCTCACACTGACCAAAGTCTGAATGGAAAACCCCTGGAAAAGATCTAAATATAGATCTATTTTTTTCTTGTGGAAGAAAAGTTGTTTGTACTGAGGTTACTAGTAGGCTCCAGGAACACAATACTGTGTGATGGAATCAAACAGGAGTTTTTAATGTTCTCTTAGAATCCCAGTCTGCATAGGAGATCTCTCCCCCTAGTGAGAGAATCTTGACACTTTGAAAAAGGCTCAGCAAAGATAAGCAAGTCATCTAAGTATGGAAAATGTGGATACTCAGTAGCCTGCAATGTTCTATAACTGGCACTAGACACTTTGTGAACACCCTTGGAGCAATGGATAGCCCAAAGGGTAAGGCAGAAAACTGACAATGTGATTTAAGCATATAAAACCTTAATAAACGATTGAAGTCTTGATGAATGGGAATACAACAATAAGCATCTTTTAAATCTAAGGTTATAAAAACAATTCAAATGAGGAAAAAGGAGTAAAAGATTGTGTAATGAAAACATTTTGAACTTGGGCAGTATCATAAACTGGTTCAGAAAAGTAAGGTCCAGGCCTGGTCTCCAGCCATTTTCTCTCACTGGCATCTAAAATCTTCTTGAATAAAAACCTCTTTCCCATAGGAAGGAGGAGCTGTATTTTTTTTATCTCCTTGGAAAGCATGTGCCGTGGGATAGAAGAGAACAGAGGGGTTTGGTCTACTTTGAATAGTTTCCCAGAAAGGAGGGATTTCTTCCAACTGCCATCCAAAACCCTTTTGAATCAGTCTCAGAAACCACTTGTCTGAAACAATCTGCTGGCAAAGATAGAAATGGAAAATCTAACTTTCTGGAATGAATGAGGGACATCCAGGGTGTGTCTGTGTGCATGTGTGTGTTGGGTGGAGTGCTGGGTCATTTACACAGTCATTCTGACTCATTTGACTGATCTTTGTTTCGCGGGGTTTCTGCTTTCTTTTTGCAACCTCTCTACAGTTGTTTCTTTAAATGTCTGCTTACCAGCATTTTGCTGGAACTGTTTGTTTTGTTTATGGCCAAAATTAGATGAGGGAGAAGAAAAACCCTTAGAAAATTTAGTGAAGGAGGACTGAAAAATATGAGAGGTTCTTTGCATCAGCTTACCCCGCTCATCACATTATTTGATAACCTCTGAGGGTTTCCAAGATGGCCGCACACAGATCAATAGCTTAATTTCAATTCTCCCAGAGTGAAAAAAGAAATCAAGAAAAAAGAGCTACTGAATCTTCTAGTCTAAGTAAAATTCAGTTACTGGCTAGTAAGTACACTGCCTGGATCCCAGCAAAGAAAAAAATGTAAAGAACCTAAAAGAAAATGAATAAAAAAAGAAGAGAAAACACTAACTAAGAAGAATCCTGTAGTTCAAGTTTCAGCTCTGGTACAAAAGTTGGCTTCAAGTAATTCAGAGGAAAAAAATAAATCAAACGTACTCAAATGAAACAGTGCAGGAGTATATCAACTCAAACAGCAAAAAGCTGGGGAAAAAAAACGAACCTTTAACTGGCTATTCAAATGAGCTGATAAAATTGCAGAAAATCAGAGGCTGAAATGAAGAAAAGGTCGTCTGAGTATGACACTTCTCAAGAACAGCTGCTTCAAAAAATAGTAGAGTTAGAAGACCGAGTGTGCAGAGAAAACCTGAGATTTTCTGCTGTACCAGTGAAACAAGAAAGGACTGTATTAATTTTATGGAAGCACAAATAAGCAACTGATTGGTATTTCACAGCAGGATTTGATAACTAAATGGGAAAATTGAGTGCATGCTCCAAACCTGGCCACATGAAAGCAGCCAAGACCTACATTAATAAAGATACAATCATACTAGCAGAAAGAACTGATCCAGACAAAACTATGACAGAAGGGAAAAGTATTATAATTGGAGACAGCAGAGTGAGGAAATGATTATTCACTGTACACCATGTCCAACAGAAGCAAATTTACCCCAGCAATCAGGGAATGTTGACAGCCAGGTTTGAGATTCAAGCTGCTGTATCCAGCTGTCTTCTGAATGTTTTTTTTTTTTTTTGCAGGATCAAATACATTTTTTGATGCAGAACAGGCTAAGGAGGAAATATAAATGTTTATCCAACAAAAAGTGAGCCATCAAATAAAAGGGGACTCTACTTGTCATCCTTCTGACAATAAAGCTCATAGAGAAACTTTGCCAGTGAAATCTTTTCCAATGCTCCAAAGGAAAATGCTTGAGAGATGGAAAAAAAGAACAAGGAGTTGTCTAAAAGAATCAGAAGTACATTGGACTTGAACCAGAGTCTGGTGTTGGGGAATGGAGAAGAACAGGAAGACCAGCAACACTGTACTTAATGAATAAATGTGAGATTATAAAGCATCAATTGCATTTGTGAAATATGGCTTTGCAAAAAAAAAGACCGGACTTTTGTTAATTTTGTTAAACATGTCGGTAGACTGTAAAGCATACACCATACTTTATGTCATTAATATTTAGGACACTAAAAGGAAAGAAAGTAACTGTAAATAAAACAATTTTTGTTCTTAATAGCATCTGCACAACACATTTAATGATTTATACTATATATTATGCACTAAAAAAGATTTGTGTAGTATATAGTTGGGCATTTGAAATGTGAGGGTGGGGGAGAGTCTTTTCAGTATTTGCATATGATAAAGATATTAAAGTAAACAGGTACTTTTTTAGTTGTAAGAAATATGGGCTTTAAAATGTAACAAGAAAAGGCTGGATAAAAGCAAGTTTTAAGTTAATATGCAGTGATCTTCTACTACTGGGGTGGTGGTGTAGTGTGGTGCAAAATTGCACTGATTATATTACATGTAGAGTTGAGATACTTTCTATTATTTTTGAAAACGTGACTGACTGGATTAATACTCTTGGCATAATCTATAAGCAAGTGTTTTTGTAAGCAAGCAGGGTTGAAAAATAACATAAAATGATGAAAACCACGGGTAGTGCTAAGTTTCTTGCATATGCAAGGACATTAGCTTATTTTTTATTAGCAAATGTACAGTGGGAGTCAAGATGCCTGCACATGAAGGCAGTTGTACACTCTTTTCAGTTCTGGGTAAAACTGACAAAGATTCCTTTATGCATCTCTAGACTTGTTGTCATTTCTTTCTTTATCATTGCTTAGTGCCATGGAGAAAGGCAGTCTGCAGGTGCAAGCAATTAATCTTGAGACTTATGAACATTTTTTGCTGAGGGATATGAAACCTTAAAAGTACAAGAACAAGAAGTTTTGTGAAAAATAAAGTTTGAAATTACTGGAAGTGAATAAAAGATATAAGCTTCCCTAGTAGCCTTAATACTTTAATGCATTTAACAGAACATTATAATATATATCACAGAATAATTTTGTTGTATTTAAAGATAGACAGTGAGCATTTTCTTAAGGCTAAAAATGAATGTTTCTGAAAGGATATAAACTGTCTTCCACACACGGGAGGGGAACAGAGATAAGAAAATAACAAACATGATTCAGTGCAAGTACTAACACAGGCTGTAGCATGTGCTTTAACGTGAGTAACCTTAATTTTAAGTTATGTAATGCCTATGGGTGCAGCTGTTGATTTAGAGCAACTGTTTCTACACGGATGATTAAATATAATTTTTTGAAGATGCACACAGTTTTGTGTGTTTGTACTAAGTTAACAGGTTATGGGAGTGTTCTGAAAATGCATTGAGCTTTTTTTTGTTTGTTTTCAAAGTTTTCATTAAAACAAAAGTCTTGAAAAATGTGGCACAGGTTCAAATGGAGATGACAAAAAGCAACTGTATGAAAGATCAGCCTGACAAATATTGTGCGCATGTAAATCAAAAGATGGGAATACATGTACAAAAAACGGTTTATATATATATATATATATATATATATATAATAGGTGGGAATAATAACTTCTCATCATAATGGCTACCTTATCCAAATTATCTTGGAATGTAAATGACCTTACAGGTATAAACAAAAGGAAAGAATATTGAATTAAATTAAGAAATGCAGAAGATTGCAAACAGCAATGCTGCAGATACATTTGGAAATACATGTTTTTCGGCTTCTATGGGTCACCACAAGGGGTCACCAGTCCGCAGATTGATTGGCAGTGGAGTTTTTATGGTGTCAAGTTGCCAGTCCGGCGCCAAAACTTCACAAAAGGCACACACGTGTGTGCATGCACCTACTGCATGTCTTTAAAACTCCTTTGACCGCAGCAAGGACATGCAGACTCCACACAGAAGGCTCGCCAGCCAAGAATCAATCCATAAACGAGCATGCAAATTTGCTAAAGAAAGGATCTCAGGAATAGGGTTGCCACCTTTTTAAATACCCAAAGTGGGACATTTTTGGTACAAACATCAGATTTTGCAGGCCAAAACATACCCACGGCCAGTACAAAGGACAGAACTTCCCTTTTTTGCCTAAATAAAAGGTTATTCTTGTAGCATTTTAGTTCCTTATTCTGTTTCTTATAACATTTAGGTGTTTCAGATACAGAATAACTGTTTTATGCAACTATTGCATAAAATATAGGAAATAATTTTGTCCTAAAATCTCAGGACAATTCCCATTTTTACACTTTTTTAGCAGGACACAACTGCCCAAAGAGGGACTGTCCCTCACAAAGTGGGACAGGTGGTAACCCTACTCAGGAATGATATTCAGCAGAATATTAGGAACAAAGGAAAAGGGCATAATTACACTAAGTGCTAGAGGAGCTCCAATAGTGACAGAAGAGGGAATAGATAATAATGGTAGATTAGTAGTAGTAAGGGGCTAATATCCGCGGTGGTGCAGCGGTAGCATTGTTGCCTCACAGCAAGAGGTTCTCCAATTTGATTCTCAGCTGGAGTGCGGGGAGTGCCTTCTGTGTGGAGTCTGCATGTCCTCCCCGCGGTTCGGTGGGCGTTCGAAAGACATGCGTAAATGGGCGTGCCTTCACTGAAGGTTGAACGTCGAGCTGGCACCTCGACGTTCGTGAAAATCTACTGCCAATCATTAGCGGACCGGAGTTCCACTGTGGCGACCCCTAACCAGGAAAAGCCGAAAGACAAACAAACAACAGTAGTAGTAATGGGCTACTGTCAAGAGAGTAAGATTACTCTGGCGTGTATTTGCATTCCACCAAAAATAAGAAGTTATGTACCTACCATAGCGTTCCATGTTAGCTGTCTTCTTCTCACCTTTTTTCTTGCTGGTTGGGTTCGGAGCCAATCCTCGGCTCCGACTCGGCCATCTTCAAAAGTTCGAGAGCTGCTTACTGGCTTGAGGCCCCCCTATGTCCCATGATGCCTGGCGCTAGATACCCAGATCTCGTTTGGTAACCTAACTACAGACATAATAATAACAATTATAATAATACAATAAATTTAGCAGGATACAGGAACCTACTAGAGAGACTGACAGAAGTAATAGCCAGAGAAGACCCAGCCAGTGATCAACAAACCTAAGGAACTCTTCTCGGTGTACTAGGATAGGGGGATGGAGGGTGGGACGCAAGAAAGAAGGCGAGAAGAAGACAACTAACATGGAACGTTATGGTAGGTACATAACTTCTTAATGTTAAGTTGTCTATCTCGCCTTCATTCTTGCTGGTTGTGACAGCGTCCCTAGCACCTCAATCCTGGGTGGCTCATCGGAACAGACTCTTCAGAACAGTGGAACCAAAATCAGCTCTGCTTCTGGAAGCCACACCCAGTTTATAATGTGAAATGAAGGTATGTGGATTAGCCCATGTAGCTGCCGCACAAATAGTTTCCATTGGAAATCTGGCCTGAAAAGCCACAGAAATAGCTAGAGCTCTGGTGGAGTGACTTTTGGGTTTAGCAGGAAGCTCTTTATTTCTTAACTGATATATAAAGGTAATAGTAGAAGTCAACCACCTAGATAAGGTGACTTTTGACACCGGTATGCCTTGTTTTCCCTCAGCGTAAGACGGGAACAACTGGTCTGATTTTCTGATTTGCTTGGTTCTATGCAAGTAAAAGCGTAATTGTCTATGGATATCCAGCTGATATAACTTGTATTCTGCCTTGTTGGAATAATTTGGAAAGAACACAGGTAGTTCAATGGACTGATTCAAATTATAATCAGAAGTAACCTTTGGAAGAAAGGAAGGGTTAGTCCGAAGAGAAACTCTATCATTGTGAAAAATTAGGTAAGGAGGACGAACACAAAGAGCCTGAAATTCAGAAACTCTTCTGGCTGACGTAACTGCGACCAGAAGAAGGGTTTTCCAAGAAAGAAACTTCAAGGAACAGGAAGCTGCCGGTTCAAAGGGGGGCAGTATCAGGGAAGCTAGAATCAAATTCAGATCCCACGGAGGCGAGGGATCTCTTACTGGGGTCCTGAGTAAAGTGGTCCCTTTAAGAAAGGCTTTACAAAGCTTATGAGACATGATGCTAGAATCAGATAGGCCCGTATGAAAGTTTGAAATTGCAGCTAGCTGAACTCTAATCATGGCAGAAGAGGATATTGTTCGAAAAAGTTCTGCTAGAAATTCTAAAATATGGTGCACAGGGGCTGAAAAGGGATCCATCTTCCTGTTCTCTGCCCATAAGGAAAAACGTTTCCACTTGCTAGCATAAGTTTTCCTAGTGGTCGACTTATGCGAGGATAAGATGATTTCACGCACCAAATGAGAGATATTGGGAAGCCTGGCTAAGGTCGGAAGTGGAGAAACCAAGCAGTGAGCTGGAGGGATTGAAGAGATTGGTGCAGCCCGCTCGATTGATGGATCAGGAGTTCTGGAATTGAGTCCAGAGTCCAGGGCTGCTCCAGAAGGTGATGATGAAGGAAAGGGAACCAAATTTATCAAGGCCAGTAAGGGGCAATGAGGATCATCTTGCATCCCAATGTGGTAGCTTTCTGAATTAGTTTGGGAATCAGGGGAAATGGAAGGAATGCATAAAGAAGTCCCTGGGGCCAATCGTGAACTAGAGCATCTTTGGGGAGGTGTCCGGGGAGAGGAAGGAGAGAGAAGAAATTGTCACACTTGCTGTTGAAGGGGGTGGCAAAAAGGTCGCAGCAACGCTGACCCCATTTGCGGAAGATTTTGTCCGCCACAGTCTGATTGAGAGACCACTCGTGAGGCATAAGAATTGCTCTGCTCAGCCTGTCTGCTATAACATTGGACTTCCCAGGGATGTGCGCTGCTATCAGAAACCATTGGGAAGAGATCGCCCACTGCCAAAGTCTGAGTGCTTCTCGACATAAGGGGTACGACTTGGTTCCGTCCTGCTTGTTGATGTACCATACCGCTGACATATTGTCTGTTTGAATTGCAGTGGTCCCGGTGGGAAGAGAGTTCTGAAGAGCTTGCAATGCTAAAAGCACGGTTCTCATCTCCAAGACATTGATATGCAGATGGTACTCGTGAGGCTGCCAGGTGCCTTGGACTGTTCTGCCCTGAAAATGCCCCCCCCCCCACCCGATCAGGGAGGCATCCGTGGTCACTGTAGCTACTGCAGGAGGAAGAACGAATGGTCTGCCCTGGTGTAATGATGGGGAAACCATCACTGTAGCTACTGCAGGAGGAAGAACGAATGGTCTGCCCTGGTGTAATGATGGGGAAACCATCCACCACAAGTTGGTTTTTGCATGACTGTGTGATCGTTATCATGTGAGACATTGGGAGTTGCTGGAAGGACCATTGTGTGAACATCCACTGAAGAATCCTCATGTGAAAACGTGCAAGGGGAACTAGTATTATAGCCGCTGCCATGAGACCCAATGTTTTTACGACAAATCTGGCCTGAATATTTTTGCAACCTAATAAGACCTGCACATGTCGTCGAATGGCTAACACTCTGTCTGCTGGGAGAGTCGCTGACATGTCCTTTGTGTTTAAATTTGCGCCTATAAAGTTGATAGATTGACAAGGCGACAATGCAGACTTTTCGAAATTTATTGTGATGCCTAGAGTAGAGGACGTTTGGATGGTGTAGTCTCTGGCTAGCAGCAGGTGATGCCTGGTGGTTGCAGTAAGGAGCCAGTCATCTAAATATGGAAATACCTGGAATCCTTGCCATCTCAAGTGAGCGGTGACTACTGCCAAACATTTGGTGAACACCCTGAGGGCTGTGGTGAGGCCAAAGGGCAGCGCTCTGAACTGATAATGACTGGCTCTCAGCCGGAAGCAGAGGAATCTTCTGGAGCATCTGTGCATTTTGATATGGTAGTACGCGTCCTGAAGATCTATGAAGCACATCCAATTGTCCTGACCCAGAAAGGGTAAAATGGACTGTAGCGTGACCATCCAGAACGTCGTTCTTTGAACAGACCTGTTTAGTCTGCTGAGATCCAGAATGGGTCTCCAGTCCCCTGTCTTTTTTGATACCAAAAAGAACCTTGAGTAAGTTCCGGATCCTTGTAGGTCTGCTGGGACTGACTGGATGGCTCTTTTTCTTAGCAGTTTTGAAATTTCTTGAACTGCTTGATCCCTTAGATTGGGTGGAACATCTGGAAGGGATTTGTTGGAAAAGAGTGGAGTGCGAAAGAAGGGAAACTAGTAGCCTTCGGATATGATAGAAAGTACCCATTTGTCTTGTGTTATACTTTGCCAGGCTTTTGGGTACAGCGATAATCTTCCCCTGACTGCCTCCGAAGGTGGATAGTTGGTCAGCACTTCTGGGATGCTGGAAGGGCTTGTCAGAGAAGGATTCTCTTTGGCCCTGATTTTGCTGACCCCCCTGCCCCTAGGGCGGCGTCTATTGTTGTTCCCTCCTCTGCCCCTGAAGGGGAACTCTCCACGTCCCTGGGATTTCCGGAACCAAATCTTCCCACTCTTCTGACCCTCGGGATATGGTCTTGAGGAAGTGGAAAAATGGACTCCAACAGCAGAGAGAGTCTTGCCTTCCTGCTCACGCCTGGTAAGGGTATCCTTCACCTGTGGTCCAAACAGAACAGAACCATCAAATGGGGTGTTGGTGAAAGACGTCTTGAAGGGTTCCGCAAAGTTGCATAACCGCATCCAAGCGTGTCTCCTCAAAGCCACACCTGTGCCTGCGGCCCTACTCGCTCCATTGGCTGCATAAGAGATGAGCTGCATGGAGGAGTTTACTACAGAATTTAGAGTCACCAGCTGGGAGGCAATCTTAGCCTGAGCCCCCACAGCTGATGGATCTTGAAGGGTATCTCCTAGCTCTTTAAGGAGATCCCTTTGAAGGCGGGTAAAATGGCACAAATAGTACAGAGACCTCATGGAAAAAGTCGCTGAGGAAAACATCCGCTTCCCATATCTGTCCATTGTCCTAGATTCCTTATTAGGGGGATGGACAGACGAAGAAGTTTCAGCCAACTCCTTTTTAGTGGCCACTGCTACCACCATGGCATCCACGGGAACACCCTTGGTCAGAAATTGCTTGTCTTGAGGGGCAGTGATGAATTTTGTGGGCCTACGGGGAGTTGGTTCCATAGAGTCTGGAGCTGACCACGCCTTTCGAGCCACCACTGATATCAGTGGATCGAAAGGCGGAGACACCCAGGAGGTGGAGGGTCAGGAACCAAACGTGTCCAGGAATACCGACTCATCCTCGGAAGGGTTAAGGGGAGTCCAGTTCCCCCTCTGCCTAAGGATTTCAAGGATGTCTGAGAAGGAGACGTCCTCAGAGGGGGATCTCGGGGACCCTTCCGACTCCTCCAAGTCAGTATCTGAAGTGACAGACTCAGGGGAGTCAACATGCTTCCTCTTGCATTTCCTCTTTAGAGGGGGCTCCTCTGAATGAACGGCGGAAGCCTCGGAAGAGGAAGATACACCCAATGGGGTGCCCTGGAGTGCTTGTTCCCCACGCTTGAGGTCTGGAGGTGGGGCAGAGGCAGGAGCAGGCACCATGGGGGGAGGAGTCGATGAGGCTGACCGTGAGGCTGACTCAGATGCCAGCACACTCCTCATGAACTCGAAGGCGCCCCTTCCCAATACCAGAGAAGGCTCTGGCTCCGAAGAGACCGGAATCCTTCCCGGCACTGAGAGAGACGGCTCTGAAGCCGATGTAGGAGCCAAACTCACCTGCGCAGAAGCTCCGAGAGGGAGAACGGGGTCGGACAAGGGTCCGATACCACTCACCCCCTCGGAGCGGACGAGAGAGTCCCGGCGCCCAGATCCCTCCAAGGACGGCACCATGGAAGAGATCGGAGCCGACGACAGAACCAAAAGGGGAGGTATCAACGCCGACAGACCCACGGTTCCAGCCACAGCATGCTCCGGCTCCGAACTCAAGGGATGAGTCAAAGGAGGAACTATCGGAGAAACAGGTAGAGCCGAGCCCTGATGAGGGGGGCTGGATAGCAATTTTGCCAGGGCCTGCGACTTTAAAAGCCTGCTCACCACTCTCTCCAAATAACGGTCAGATAACTTAGACGACAGAGAAGAGTGGGACCGATGACTACAATCAGACTGCTTTAAGGGCGATCCTGGAGCCGAGTGTATCGACTCCAAGGATGGTGACATGGCGCGTTTTCGACTCCCTGACGGTTCAGATGGAACAGTCGGGGCCGACTGGGCGATAGGTACTTCGGCTCCGGTTGGAGCCGAAGTTGACGTAGGGATAGGTGCTTCGGTTCCAGCCGGAACCGAAGTTGAAGCAGAAGCCATACTCGGCGATGGCTCCGAGCTGGGAGCTGACGGTTTTGATGGCCTAGAAGGTTTCACTGACTGAGTCTTGGCCGGTAATCCTTCAGGTTTAAGCAAACCCCTAAGGATAAGCTTATTCCTACGCTCCTGCAGGACTCTTGGACTAAAGGCGTGACACACCGAACAAGAGTCCTGCAGGTGTAGGGAGCCCAAGCAATAAACAAAAGAAGTGTGACCATCTGTCAGAGACATTTTCTGACAGCATGAGTCACACTTCTTGAATCCTGACACTTTTGTGTCTTTAGACATTCCTGTGAAGGAAAATCAATTACAAAGAACAAGAATAAAGTAGAGTAGGTAACTGGAAATAAATATACACAAACCACACAAGTTACCACACCCTAACAGCACACACACACACACACACACACACACACACACACACACACACACACACACACACACACACACACTATATAATATAAGACCTACAACTACCACAATTTCTAATGAACTTTGTCTACCTTAAAAAATAAAACAATGATAAGCCTCTAACTAAAACGGCTTAGTTTGAAAAGGTAAACGGGAGTGTGGGAGGGAGAGGAAAACTCTCTAAGGAGAAAACAAGTTTTTAAGGGGGGGGGGACACTAACAAACTATCACAGAACCTACAGCTAAGCTATGACAATAAGCGTATATTCAGTATTCACTAGTTTAGACCAGTTTACAGGCATTGCTGTATTCTGGGCTGTGGTGTAGTTCCTGTGTTGTTCATTACCTTACTTGGATAGAAGGAAGTTTTTTGCTCACCAGTGGGAGTGGGGAGCCTTGAGCAGCCTACCTGTCCTTGGGGGAAGTGACCTCAGCACAAGAAGCTGTAGTAATTGGTTGTTTTGGACCATTTCTAGCTCTTTTGTAGTTCACTGTTTAAAATCCGCCTCTGGGTGTTTTTTTCTGGCTATACTGCTCAGACAAGCTCCACGTGGGTTTACAGAGTGGTCCTAGCAGCAGGGAACTCAGAAAAGCGACTACCTTCTGGATTTAAGTATTTTTGCTTTTTTTTTCACTTGGAATAGCTTCTGTAGCTTACCTTGAACTAGCCTGAACTGTTTTTTAACTGATTGCTGCATTATTTTAAAATCTGCACTTAAAGTTACATTTTAGTCGAATTTGATCGAAAGTTTGCTTGTTTGTTTGTTTAATTTAACTGTGGAGGCTGCCCACTGAAGTGTGCTAGCCTGTGTAACTAATTTATCACTGTTTCTGCATTTTCTGTGTGTTTCTACCAGAAAAACAAAAAAAAAACAATAATCCTTGTTTTCCCGCCTTCCTCGACTAGTTTAGACCAGTTTACAGGCATTGCTGTATTCTGGGCTGTGGTGTAGTTCCTGTGTTGTCCATTACCTTACTTGGATAGAAGGAATTTTCTTTGCTCACCAGTGGGAGTGGGGAGCCTTGAGCAGCCTACCTGTCCTTGGGGGAAGTGACCTCAGCACAAGAAGCTGTAGTAATTGGTTGCTTTGGACCATTTCTAGCTCTTTTGTAGTTCACTGTTTAAAATCCGCGTTTGCACAGCTTTGCACAGTCGTGCGCATAGCGCAGCACCGGTTAAACAAGGTTAAACTTTTTCTTGCTCCGCCAAGTCTGCTCTTCAAATTTTCCCTTAAGGAAGCTCTACTCTTAGTATAACCAGACTACTCACTGTATTATAAGCCTAGCACTTGTTCTCGATACTTCTCTACTAAGTAAGCACTCTCGTACTAAGTAAAGCACTACATCTACTTACCACCCCTGTGAATATCCACTTCCCTTAAAGGTATACCACTCCCTTATACTGTTCTAGCATGTCGAGTGGTAGATTACTGGCGTCGTCTCCAGTTCAGCTGGTCAATCTGGGTATCTTGAGACAATGCTACAATTGTCTCATGTACACAGACAACCCTCTCCTCCTCCCAACAAACACAAATACATGTGAGAGATGCAACTATATAGCCAAACTGGAGGCTGAACTCTCTCATCTCAGGGCTGGCATGACCAGACAGGAGGAGATGGCAACCACAAACACAACAATCCCAGTCCCACATAGACCTACCACAACTGCAAACCAAACACATAAAAACACAAAGACATACTCAGAGGATCTAATAAAAAACTTACCAAAACAACAGAGGCTCCCAAAGCAGACATCCAAAAATCCACCACCTCAAAACAAAACACATGCAACACATACTTCAATAAATCAGTGTGTCGACCAATCGCAGCCCTTAAGGCCAAACACCTTGCCTGATACACTAGTAATAGGTGACTCCATAGTCAGACACACTGATGTCCCACTGACCAGGCTGAACAAGGAGAAGGTGACTGTGAGCTGTCTATCGGGAGCTAGGATTCGCCACATAACACACGCACTCAGGTCACTCCAAAGCAAGTACAAATATGACTCCGTCATTGTCCATGCTGGTGTGAATGACCTGAGACGTACCTCCCTGGACTACATGAAAAGAGACATACAGGAGCTCTCCGATTATGTAGCCCAGGCTGGTATGACCCTGACCCTGAGCAGCATCTTGCCCTCACCAAGAATGATACCACAATACAAAGACAAGATGATCAGCTTTAACAATTGGCTCAAGTACTGGTGTCATTCTAAGGGGATCCAATGTTTGTCTGCCTGGGATGATATGTTGGACAAGCCACGCTGCTTCGCAAGGGATGGCTTACACCTGTCACCACTGGGCTTCCGGATATTGGCTAAGGCTCTTGCCACCCCATAGTGCCTTTTTTAGGCAAGGCTCAAAAGACAAACCCACCTCCTTAGAAAACAAAAATGGAAAAAACTAAGGGTAATGCTGCTCAACGCCAGAAGTCTAAATCTCAAGATGCAGGCACTTGATGCACTCCTCAGCATGGAGAACATCGACGTCTGTGCAGTAACTGAAACCTGGTTCAAGGCTCCTGAGAGCACCCCAGTGCTACCAGGCTATACCTCGTATCATGCTTTTCGGCCCCAAAACCCGGGCCGAACCACAAAGGGAGGGGGAGTGTCCATATTCATAAAGGACACCCACACCTCCAGGTTAGTAGAAACACATGAAGCATCAGAGACCATACAGGTGCAACTAACCATAGGCAAAACTGCTATACAACTGGTAACATGTTACAGAGCACCCTCCCAATCTCAAGAACCCCACTCAGCCTTCCTGAAGACATTGGAGGATATGAATGTCTCACAAAATACCATCATACTGGGAGACTTCAACTACCCAAACATAGATTGGGTACATTATTCTAGCCCTAATACCCTAGCCCAAAGGTTCCTGGAATTCATAAATTCAAATGCACTGGAACAACTAGTCACCTCTCCCACTAGGGGAGATAATATACTAGACCTGATCATCACAAACATGGGGACAAAATGCTCCACACCGGAAGTATACCCCTCACTAGTGAGATCTGACCACAAACTAATCACCCTGGATATACATATCCCACCTCCACCCCAGCACAAAGACCACAGTGAAAAACTTCTCAAAAGCAGACTTCACTCTTCTTAAGACTGAGATGGTATCCTTTAAGCCCACTGTGCCAGTGGATACCACATCCCACAATGCCGAATCCTTCACAAATGCTTTCTATGGACATCTCCAAGAATGCATGGATCATGCAATCCCAAACAAATCCAAGTCCCTCTCCACCAAATGTAAGCGTCCTGTCTGGACCTCAGCCATAAACAAATTGTATAACAAAAGAAGGAAGCTACTGCACGTCAGAGCGAAATCCCATGAAGGGAAGACATCTCTGATCAACATTAGCAGAAAACTACGTTCTCTCATAAAAACATCTAAGGCAAACTTTGAGAGAAAAATCGCTAAGGACACTAAAGATAACCACAAAGCCTTCTTCAGCTATGTTAGAAACCTGGGCGGAAACCCTCAGATATGCTCAGAGTTGGTTCACAATAACAAAAAATACACTGAACCCACAGATATTGCTAACATTCTGGCTGACAGGTTCAGTGCAAATTTCTCCCCTCCTTCACCCCCAAAAGAAGAAATACTTATCCCAGCTGAATGTAATCTCCCTGTCATCTCAGATGTCCAAGTGAGAACCGCCTAAACAAAGCAAAAACACAGCATCAATGGGACCTGGCGGTATCCCGGGTGCGTGTTACGTGAACTCAAGAGGAGCTAAACCCACACATAAAAATGCTATTTAACCTTAGCCTTACTTCGGGATATGTACCTGAACACTGGCGTACAGCAACAGTGGTCCCACTCCACAAGGGAGGTGCCTCTACAGACCCTGGAAACTACCGCCCTATAAGCTTAACTAGCCTGGTCTGCAAAGCTATGGAAAGAATCATTATGGAACTCATAAACAGAGACATAGGGGACCTACAGACACTTGACCCCACCCAGTTCGGCTTTGTAAAGGGCAGATCCTGCCTTTTAAACCTGGTTAACTTTTTTGAAACAGTCACTAGAGCCATTGATGAGGGCAAAGCAGTCCATACAGCATACCTGGACTTGGCTAAGGCCTTCGACACAATACCCCACTCAGGCATCATAGATAAGCTAAACAGCTTAAAAGTAAACCCTTATGTCACTAGATGGGTTGCAAACTGGCTAAAGGACAGAACCCATAAAGTTAAAATCGCTGGAGCAATGTCAGACTCAAAGCCAGTCACAAGTGGTGTCCCACAGGGATCTGTCCTGGGACCCCTCTTGTTCGGCATTTATTTCTCACATGTTAAAGCAAACATGGGAGGGCTGTGGCTGACAAACTTCACAGATGACTGCAAACTAGGCGCCATAGTCGATACACCAGCAGACACACACATCCTACAAAAAGGCCTCACTGAAACGGACAACTGGTGCCGTAGTCACGGCCTTAAACTAAATGCCAAAAAATGTATAGTCATCCCTTTTTGAAAAAACAAAGTACCCACAAATTATCACATAGACAGCAACCCACTGAGTACGGAAAAAGTAATCAGAGATCTAGGGACCCAAATAGACAGCGACCTCTCATTTGACACCCACGTTGTCAAAGTGGTTAGAAAAACATTCTACCTTGCACACCTCATCATGAAGGGATTCACATCCAGATCCAAGGATGTCATTGTACCCCTATATTCCTCCCTCATCAGACCCATGATTGAGTACAATGCCCCATTTGGTATGTACCTCACCCGGCATTTGCAACAGCTGGAGAGACCACAAATGTACCTCACCAAAAGGATCAAGGGTCTCCAACATATGTCTTATTCTGCCAGACTAAAGAAACTTCAGCTCTATTCAGTAGCATACCGCCTGCTCAGAGGTGATCTCTGCCTGACGTACAAGGCTATGTCCAATCAGGATCTGATGGACATGCTCCACCTCAAAAAATCCAAATCCATCAGGACCACGAGAGCTAAAGACTTAAACCTTGGCACAAGTATGAATAGGACATGCTGGAGGGATACATTCATAACCCAGAGGCTTCCCATGCTTTGGAACAGGATCCCAGTTCGTATTAGGCAGAGCCCCTCACTGACTCTCTTCAAGAGAAATCTTGATGAGTGGATGGGAGATCATAAGTTTACCCCAGGGGTCACATCTGTGTCACTGCTAGACAGGGGCACAGCAAACTAATTCTATTATATAAGGGGACCTTCATTGTGTCACTACTAGACAGAGGCACAGTATTCTAGATTTATTCTGTACATTTTTGCACCATTTCATGGGGTGGCAAAAGCCACATCACTATGGCTAGGCTTACAAATGCCCCAGGGCAGACAGCCTAGTACTATACTATGAAACTATGAATATAGTACAAAAAAGTCCTAAATATAGTGAATAAAGAGAAACTATACAACCTGAGACAGTAAACGCAACCTCGTAGCAGAAGCGGCAAACGAGATCTGAGTATCTAGCGCCAGGCATCATGGGACATAGGGGGGCCTCAAGCCAGTAAGCAGCTCTCGAGCTTTTGAAGATGGTCGAGTCGGAGCCAAGGATCGGCTCCGAACTCAACCAGCAAGAATGAAGGCGAGATAGACAACTTAACATCTGCTATTATGGAGCAAAAGAACATTTTCAGAGAAATAATCAGCTTTCAGCAGGGCATATTAGTACAGATGAGGACTGGAACTTGATTTGCAACAGTGAGACTGTATCTGTGGGTCTTACAAGGGAAAATATAACAAAAGAGGGTAGATTTCTGAAGAAATTTATGAAATTACTTGCCATGGAAGACGTGAATTCAGTAGAAGGAACTCAGTGTGAATTTATGTATTACTCCCTAAGGTACAATAACTGGGCCAGACTAGACAGAAAAATAATTTATGTACTTACTATAACATTCCATCTGTGTTGTCCATTTTCATTCTTCCTCAACTGATGGTTCGGATCTGATCTTCGGATCCAATTCAGCCATTACTAAAGCTCGTAGAAAACAAAAAGATCTCGAGCTCCTCCCTTACCCATAATGCACCAACCCTAACCTACCTCAGATCTTGTTTGTGGACCTTTATCAGAAAAAAAATGTTTAACATGCATAAATATAGGATACGTAAAATTGCATGTGCTCAATACAGGACAAAACCATATCTGGAGCTCAGTATAAAGGATAATGATGTTCCTCCAAGAGGTCATTCATCCAGAAGTTTGTAAACAAGAAAAGGATGGGGGTTGGTGGGCGAGAAGTTCAGGAAGAATGAAAACGGAAAACACAGATGGAACATTATGGTAAGTACATAACTTCTTTACCTGATGCTGTCAATTTTCATTCAATCCTCAACTGATGAGACAGATATCCCAGCTACCTATAATCCCGGGTGGACTCTAAGGAAGGATATTCCAGAGCACAGTTGAACCAAATGATGCTCTACTCCTGGAGACCAGATCCAATTTGCAATGAATAATGAAAGTATGGGGAGTAGCCCAAGTTGCTGCTGCACATATGTCATCCACGGATACACTAGATAAGAGAACTGACAAAGTCATCATGGATCTAGTTGAATGAACTTGTGCCAGTTGTGGTAAGGTAAATACCCAATTTGTTATAAATAAAAGAAATACAATTGGTTAGCCATCTGGCTAAAGTTACTTTGGCAACTGGTTTTCCCAGTTTCAGTTCTGCAAAGGAAACAAACAATTGGTCTGTTTTTCTGATGTCTTTTGTTCTATGCGGGTAAAAACCTTTGTTAGTAAAATTAGGAAAGAATACTGGCAAATTAATGGACTGATTGA
This sequence comes from Protopterus annectens, assembly GCF_019279795.1. Taxonomy (NCBI): domain Eukaryota; kingdom Metazoa; phylum Chordata; order Ceratodontiformes; family Protopteridae; genus Protopterus; species Protopterus annectens. The sequence goes on from NC_056733.1 coordinate 642,469,971, forward strand.
TATTAGATTCTGACACCACTCTGGGAAGGAAGGTGGCACTTTTTTGTAACATCACTCTGTCCTTGTGAAAGATCAAGTACAGAGGCTTTGAAAACAATGTTTGAATCTCTGAAATTCTTCTAGCAGAGGTAATGGCTACTAGAAAAACAGTTTTCCAAGTAAGATATGTAAGATCACACTTAGCTGCTGGTTCAAAGGGGAACTGTATTAGTGCCTGCAGTACCAGACTGAGATCGCATGGAGAAGTAGGGTCCTTAAATGGAGGTCATAAAAGGAGAGTGCCTCACAAGAAAGCTCTGCACAACTTATGAGAGGCTACTGAAGAGCCTTTAAATCCTGCTAACTGAACTTTAATGGTTGAAGAACTAACCCCTTCTTTAAAAAGAAGGGGTAAAAACTCAAGTATATTATGTATCGGAGCTGAAAAAGGTTCAACATGATTTTGTTGTGTCCAGTAAGCAAATCTTTTCCATTAACCTGACTAGAGCTTTCATGTTGAAGGTTTATGGGAAGATAAAAGTATATGTCGGACAGGGGAAGAAAGCATCAGTTGTCTGGCTATTAATGGAATTGGAGAAACCAGGCCATCAGCATAAGGTTTGATATGTCAGGATGGATGTTGCCTATCTGGTGAGACAGGAGGTCCGGAGTCAGATCCAGAATCAAATGTTGGTCAAATAAGTGAGGCCAAAGGAAGGGGAAACCAAATTTGTTGAGGTCAGTAAGGTACGATGAGGATGACTCTGCTCTTCAACTTGACAGCTTTCAGCAGAAATTTCGGAATTAATGGGATTGGTGGGTAGGTATAAAGTAGACCACATTGCAATCATGAAGTAGAGTATCCTTTGGTGATTCCCCCTATGGGGGAGGGGATTAGGGCAAACTAGCTGCTACATTTGTTATTTAGGGGAGAAGCAAAAAGATTGCAGCACGGCTGGCCTCATCGAAAAAAAAATAACTTCCATCGCACTCTTGTTGAGAGACCACCTGTGAGATAAAAAAATGCACCTGCTCAGTTTGTTTGCTATCACACTTGACTTCCCCGGAATGTACATTGCTATGAGAAAGCAACTGGATGAGATTGCCCATTGCCACACTCTGAGAGCTTCTCGACACAGGGGGTAATATCTGGTTCCTCCTTATTTCTTGATGTACCAAACTACTAACATGTTATCTGATTGAACTGCAAAAATCCACGATGGATGAGATCCCGGGAAGGCCTGCAAAGCTAAAAGCACTGCTGTCATCTCTAGGACATTAATATGCAAGTTGGCCTTTACACGGGACCACGCGCCTTGGACTATTTTTCCCAGAAAATGTCCCAATCCACCCCAACTTGCAGTGTCTGTGGTCACTATAGCCTTAGGCTGAAGGGGGGGGGTGAACGGATGGCCAAGTAGAACCTGATCTGATTGAATCCACCATCCGAGATCTCTCTTGCATGTCTGACTGATCTGTATTTGGGTTGATGTGGATTGGTAAAGTATCGACCACTGAGTTGCTAACATCCACTGGAAAATCCTCATAAAATCTGGCAAAAGGTACTGCTGTTACTGCCGTTGACATTGATCCTAGAGCTTGAAGGACCAAGCAGGCTGAAATCTTGGTACTGCAGATTATTTTTCTAACCTGTGATCATACAGTTTGTGTTCTGGATGGAGGCAGTCATGCTATCATTGGCTTTGTGTTGAAAGCTCCTATGAATTCCAAGTTTTGAGCCGGTTCCAGTTGAGACTTGTCACAGTTTATGGTTATTCCCAGATGAGACCAAGTCTGGACAACCTGATTTCTTGCCCTTATCAGTTGATGCCTGGTTGGGGCAGTAATGAGCCTGTCATCTAGATATGGAAACAATCGGAATCCCAGCAGTCTCAAGCATGCTGCTTCTACTGCCATGCAGTTGGTGAACACCCTGGGGGCTGAGGTGAGACCAAAGGGCAGAACTCTGAACTGGTAGTGACTGGCTCCCAGCCAGAAGCGTAAGTATCTTCTGGATCATCTGTTCATTATTATGTGATAGTATGCATTTTCAAGGTCTATTGAGCACATCCAGTCATCCTTGCCCAGAAAAGGGAGAATGAACTGAACCGTCGCCATCTAAAACTTGGTAAGTCGAACTGACTTGTTCAAGTTGCTGAGAATCAAAATTGGTCTCCAGTCCCCTGTTTCCTTTGGCACTAAAAAGAACCTTGAGTAAGTTCTGGATTCTATCTGGTCTGGTGGGACCTCTTGGATGATTCTTTTTTCTAGCAGCTTTTGTATTTGAATTTCTGCTTCTTCCCTCTGACTGGGTGGAACATTGGGGATTTTTCTTGAGATTGGAAGCGAGATGGAAAAGGGTATTATACAGCTTCTGGAAATAATCCTCTGCACCCAAGTATCTTTTATGTCTAGCCAGGCTCTCTGGTGCAGGGATAATCGACTCAGACTGCCTCCAGAGGTGGGCAACTGGGCCTCCTTTCAGGAGCACTTGTACTGTCTGTCCAAGAAAGAATCTCTGGACCCCTAGTTTTGTGGGCCTCCTCTTCTGTGGGGGTGGTGTCAACCATTGGAGGTTCCCCCCTCTGCCCCTGGGGGAAGTTCCTCTACATGTATCCTGGAAAGGACCCTGGGATTTCCTGAACCACATCTTTCAACCACCTCACTGATTCCTTGAAAATGATCGCTGAGGGGTCAAAAAACATACTCCAACTGCAGACAGGGTCTTTCTATCCTTCTCACACCTGGATAAAGTTTCTTTCACTGTGGGGACAAACAAGGAAGTGTCGTCAAAAGCAACATTGATGAACGATGACTAGAACGCTCTGAAAAAAAATCATATAAGTGCATCCAGGCATGTCTCCTGATAGAAATGCCTGAGCCTGCAACCCCTGAGGTTCCTTCAGCTACGTGCAAAATCAGCCTCATGGATGAATTCAAAACAGATTGCAAGGTAGCCAACTGAGAAGTCACAGACACTTAGACCTTTGCAGAAATGGATCCTGAGAGAATATTTGAAGTTCCTTGAAGAAATTCCTCTATAACCTAGTAATATTTGTCAAATAATTCAGCAACCTTAGGGTGAAGGGGTCCTAAGGCTCAGACACACTTTCAAAATCTGTCCATCATCCTAGACACCCTGTTAGGGGGATAAACAGTGGAACTCTGTTCGGCAAGTTCCTTTTTGGTGGCCGATGCCATGACCATGGCATCAATGGGCACTCGTTTTCTAGGTATGGGTTCAACTGTGTCAGGTTCCTTCCATGCCCACCAAGAGACCAACTTAATGAGCTCATCAGGAGGCAGAGTAACCAGGAGGTAGACAGGCCAGTACCGAAAGCCTCCAGGAATAGAGACTCCTTAGGGGAAGGGTTGCTGGGGGTCCACCACCTCTCTGTTTTAGGATCTTAAGGATGTCTCCAAATGAGACATCTTCTGGGGGTGATCATGGGGATCCTTCACCCTCATTGAAGTCCATATGTTCTGTGACCAACTCTTGTGGAGAGTCCAAGTGCTAACTTTTGAACTTTTTCTTCTTAGGGACCTCATCAGTGGGATGTCCATGGAAGGTATCAGAAGAAATTTTAATACCCTGCTGGGAAGCCTGGAGATCTCAGATTGGCTGTCCCTGTGGCAAAGAATTGTGAGGCTCTAAGCATAGAGGCATCAGGGAAGAATGTTGAGGATCTGAGGGGGTTAGATCCGTCCATCCTAACGGAGCAGAAAAAACCTCTCTTAATCACTTCAAAGCACGATCACCCTGGAGATAGAGAAGAACCCGACACCAGGAAGGCAAGTTTCTGGACTGCTGTCCTCCCCTGCTGTGAAGGCAATCTCCTCATGGAGGAAGCTGGTGCCGAGCTGTCCAGTGTTGAGGCTCCAAGGGGCAGAGATGGCTCTAACATCTTTGGAGTTGACTCCAATACCTCTGAACCGACAGGGAAGCTTCAGCTCTGAGAGTCATCCAGATCTGAAGAAATATGACCCAGAGCACTCAGAGTAAATTTCCGATCTGAAGATAAAGCTATCTTCGGATCCGATCCAGACGGACCCAGGAGACTCAAATCCAAGGACTATGACACCACTGAAGGGATCAGAGAAGGAGCCTGTGGTGGATGTGTAGCTGATGGAAGGGTCACATGACCCTAATAGGGTATCAGCCTGCAAGATACCCATCAGGATCTGTGCCAAGATGAACTTCTGTATCATTCTTTTCATATTTTCTTCCTTCAGACTTCTGGACAAACAAGTTGAGGCAAGAGAAGGAAACCTGGACCAGTACCATTCCAAAAAGGTTGAAGGCACCCTGGAAGGCACAGGGTCTATGGAAGGTCAGCATCTAGTCCTGGGCAACACTTGAAGCAGTCTGATCTGATATTTTTTGTCACATCAAACATAGTCGGATCCATGGCTTTTTTCTTTCTTGGATCCGAAGGTGAAGAACTCTGTGACCTTCTCCAATCCAATGTAGGTCATTTCTTGGATGGCTATGAAGTCAAAGTAGATTAAGTAGAAGGCTTTGGAGATGAAAAATTCTTCTCTTTAGGTTTAGCTTTGGGGGACTGTGCCCCAGATATCGGCTCTCCAAAGGAAAACGGTAATAAGCCTTTCAATATTAGTTTATTTTTCCTTTCAATTATAACTCTAGGGTTGAAACCATGGCATATAGAACAATCCTCCTGTAAATGTTGTGGCCCTAGGCAATAAACACATAATTTGTGGGCATCTGATAATGGTAGTTTGTGTTCACACTTGACATATTCTTAAAATCAGAAGGGCTGCTCTCCACCATTACGGAAGAAACTACAAATAAAGTCAAAGGTTAAGTAACACAGAGTTATCATTCTTTTTTTATATACATAAAGTAAAGATAGGAACAATTTTACCAACAATGGTAAACGAGTACTATACGAAAGTATAGAAAGGTAAAAGACAGAAAAATATATTTACTGAAGATGGAAAACAGATGTGGAATTACCAGCTATGGTAATCGTAAAACTACAAACTCATATGAGTGTAAGGGTTTAGAATGTAAGAAAGAACACTATAATAAAGATATTAGGTTTTAGGAGATTTTAAAGAAGAAAAACTGTCATTTAACTTTGAAAGCTCGAGAGCTCGGCTAACCATGTCTTTTGCAAAAAGTGGCAAATGAGATCTGAGGTAGCTTAGGTCTGGTGCATTATGGGTAAGGGAGGAGCTTGACAGTTTTTTGGCTACAACGAGCTTTAGTAATGGCTGAGTCAGATCCAAAGATCGGATCCAAAGTTTCACTTGAGGATAGAATGAAAATTGACATCAGATATTATATTTCACAGAAACAAGAACATTTAATTGAAAGCTTTGACATACATCCAAAAAATATTTCAGATCATACACCAATAAAAAATAAGATAAAAATGCAGGACAATTATGTAAAATTGAGACTGGCACATTCTCACCTATGCCTACCTGTTACAAAGAGAGGAATTTAACGAATGGGTAGTATAAATTATTTGAGAATTATTAGGGAAGACAGAAATTTCTTCAAAAGTTACAGCTAGCGTGTGTGATAAAATTCAAGTGCAGTAATAGGAATTGTTTAGAGGGGCTGACAAAGGTTAAATTACTGCAGAATAAGGAGAATCTCACAGAACAAGAAGAGGTGGATCTGTATGGTGTTAAAGAGAAAATAAGGGAGTATCTGGATAATATGCATGAGTTTAGAAAGACTGCTGTTAAACAACTATTTTTTTTGGTAATAACTCCAAAGCACAAAACCTTTTAGTACAAAGACTTAGGCAACAGAAAGTAGAAAGGGTTGTCATCAACCTTAGAGAGCCTACAACAAGAAAAATAACCAGAAATTCTGCAGAGGTAATAAGAGTTATTTCTTAAATTTTATGAAATATTTTATAAAGGAAAGAAACATGAAAATCAAGAAAGAGCACCAATGAAAATACTGATGGAAGACTTAATTAAGCCAAGGTTAGTGGTAGATGAGGCTCAACTATTAACAGTTAAGACAGGAGAAGATGAAATAAAAATGATGATGTAGGAAAGTCTCCAGAAACAGATGGCATTCCTGTGGAAGTTTGGGAATTAGGAGGGAAGATAGTGATAAAAGATCTGGAAGGTTTTTCTAACAGTATTTTGAAACTGGGGAAACACCAACATCTTAGAAAAAAGCTGCGGTGGCTGTAATATCTAAAGATGGTAAAGACCCATTAGATCCAGCTTCACACTGATCCATTTCAATTTTAAACCATGATTAAAAAGTGTTTATGCCTATACTATCTAAAAGAATCAGAGGCATAGCCAAAATTGATAAATCTGGATCAATGTGGTTTTGTGGAGAGGATACAAACATATCTGACAACATAAACAGAACAACGGTGATCCAGAGGGAAGCAGAATGTAAGAAAATTCTGCTATTGTTGGTAGGTCTTGATGCAGAGAAAGCATTCGACAGAGTAAGCTGGGATTTTATGAGTAAGGCAAATGGAAGCATTCACATTCTCTGATACAGCAATAAGGTTTATTAAGGGGATATTCATAAAGGATGAGAGGCAGGAACTAAAGTGGGACAGTTCCTCTTCAATACATTGTGTTTGAACAGAGGAACCAGGCAGGAGTGTCTTTTACATTTATTTGCTTTATATACAAAAGACAGAAATTCAAGTACATAATTGGCATGGCAATCAAAAAAAGTTTGTTTTATTTGCAGAATATATTATTTTGTACTGGATAAATCCAGAAAAGGACACCTCAGTGTTGTGCAACATTCTGCCACAGTTTCAAGTCTTTTCAGTATACACAATTAATGAAGATAAAAGCTACAGCCATAAATTATGTACCCACACAAGAACTGGTTCAATACCCGTATTTATGGGGACATAATAAGATGAAGTAGTTGGGATTACGGATTAAAAAGGCTAATGTTACAGCAGCTCAGGATATTTGTGAAGAGACTAAATAAAAGAATAATATAAAAACTGAGAAACTGGAAGCTCTTGTTTATTGATATGGATACTATGATGCAAGGAGTGAAAATGTTTTTAGTTCCTTTAGTTTTATATGCAGGTCAGATGTATTTTTATTAACCACAGGAGGAGTTGTGGAGAATAATTAATAAAGATTTGAAGGAATTTATCTTGGAGGTGAGGAGGGCAAGAGCTAAGTGGGATAAGTTGATCCCTCCAATAGAACAAAGTGGTTTCTGTTTACCTGATTTGAAGGGATATTTAGGTTCATATACATAACACATGCAAAAGGTTATTATCCAAAGTGGAAAGGGATAATGATGAAGCAGGAGGGAAATTCAAGAAATAAGGAGAGAGTGGGGATGCTAACAGATGTAAAAAATATAATATTCATAAAGCAGTAGAAAGTATGCTAATAACTAAGCCAACATGAGAATTGTTAAAGAAGATTTTGCTGATAGGGATGACTGTAAATAGGGGAACATAGAATAGACAAGAGGGGGCCAAAATGTACTGGAGAAAAACTGGCTAAGGAACCAATGTATTGGGAGCAAATAATTATAGAGAAAAAGGTAAGAGAATAGGATGAGGCCAAGAAGACATTTGGACGGCAGTCTAGAGACTGCCTTCTCTACTAGAGATTAATATCACAGTATACGCAAAGAAAAGAGGATAGGAGAATCCTAAGTGAAAGACCTGCTCTGGCAGAGTTTTTAGTTGCATTTAAAGCAGAAGCTGCTCTTAAAAAGGGTAATAAGTAGGGCACACAAAATACTGTATAATAACTATAAGAATCAATCACACAAGGTTGGAGAATATTGGGACGAAAGATTAGCTAAGCAATTTACAAGGGAACAATGTGAGGACATGTATGGCTCCCACGTATGCAACAAATTCCAAAAGGTTTAGGATTTTTACTAAGAAGTGCTTGCACAGACATTTTTAATCCCCAAGCAGACTTCAAAGAATTTTTCCTCAGGAGGATGGCAAATATTGGAGGTGTGATGAGGAAGAAATAGTTAATTGGAAACATATATTTTGGGAGTGTAATGAGTTGGTGGATTTAAAAAAATTCCTTAGAGAGTACTCTGTTAGAAATACTGGATGAGTAAATGGGTGTAACTAAGGAAATAATTCATTTGAGTTGGAACAAAGGATCTGAATTGCCTAGACATAGTAAGTTTAATTCTGGTGGCTGCCACAAAGCAATTACAATTACTAGAATATAGAAATCAAAGTCTAAATCAACTATATTTCAAGTACTGAATATTGTAACAGAGATAAAGGAACTGGAAGTAGCAAATTACAAAGAAATAAATGGACATTTTGGAAACAATACATGCTGAAAAAATGTTCAGGTGTAGGAGTGAGGTTTAAGGGAAGGCATAAATTGAGCAATTTATGTAATGCTGGATTGATGATAGTTATAAAAAAGAACAAATGTGATGCACAATGTATGTAACTGAAAACATGTTTATATGGTTTATTTTCTTTTTTATTAATGTCCGCTTGCGTTTGTCTTAAACAATTTAATAATGGTGTTAAAAATAACTCTGCAGAAGGGGGACCACAAACTAAATCAATCCAAAGATAAATTTAAAATCTAATTTTTTTTACATCCTCCTGGAGGTTTTGAGAATGCAGCCAGGCACACCTCTTCAATATAGTACAAATGGCAAAAGCCCTGGATGTATTAACTACAGAGTCATAAGTACGCTTTAAACAACGATTAATGATCTGAGAGATTGAAGAATCTGAAGCACACAAAGCAGATTTTTCTTCACAGGACGGAATTGCTGTTAAAACTTTCCTCAAACTTTCACAATTAGTCAGAATATACTTTAACACATGAGCCTGACAATTCAAAATTCTAAAAATTAAAGTTGCAGAAACAAACACTTTTCTCCCAACCATCAACTGTTTTACCATCTTTGTCAGAAAGGGAAGGATTAGAGTTAACAAACTAAACTGCTTGGCAACAGATGGATTGTCTAAAACTACAGCTTCCTTGTCAGGTTTAGGATGAGTACTTCATTTGAAAAACTGAGAAACTTTGTAAGTTTTATCTGCATTCTTAGGTGCAGCCTATCAGGGAAACCACAGGCTGTGACAAATGCTAAACATCTGAAATGTCAGACCTGCTACGGCAAGTTCCAAAATACAGGTAATGAATGGCCAAAATAGACTTACTTATACTATGTCTTAAGATGGTTATTTCTCGGAACATTCCCCTTTTGGCTTGCCCTCCAGAATGATGTGGTGCATGCAGTTTGCACACCTGCAAGAAGAAATTTTAAAGGAGAAGAGCGATCTTCGGGATTCGCTCTTTTCCTGGACTTAGTGTATTTTTTTCAGCTTGTAGGCACTCGGCATCTTGACTGCCGACACCTCAATAAGGAGCCATGACAAACATGTCATCCAATGCTAGTAGCACTGGAGGGAATGGGAGAAGGTTCCAGAAATTCCAGTTTAACATTTTATGGTACTTTCTGAGCAACTGGGAAACCTCAGTGTTCACCACTGAAAATACTGGCAAATTCTGGCAACAGTCTCAGAGAAAGAGAATTCCTGACAGGGAGATTCAGATAATATGCTCAACTCTTAGCCTGAATCAGAATTCTGAGGAGAAAAATGTATATCTGCCCCATCACATTCTTTTCCAGATTAAATTTCTTGACTCTCTTCAGGAAAAGAAGATTCCGTTTTTCTCTTACCAGAAACCACCAGATAAGAAGGGTCAACAGCCTGTACAAGACCCGAGCCATACTTAAACTACTTCTATCCAGTGAAGCTGAAGCAGGAGAATATAGGTTCATAGGTTCATAGGTAGGTACTGGGCTATCTGCCCGAAGGCATATATTAGCCCAGCCACATTGTGCGGTATTCACCGCCCCTTTCGTTAGTTCCCTAGGCCCTTGATCTAGCAGCTAGTACCCTTGGCTCCTATCTAGTAGAGCTGTTGGTATGATCCCTGGTGTGAACTTTCTGTTACCCATCCACTCGTCAAGGTTCCTCTTGAAGAGTGATAGTGAGAGGCTCTGTCTTATGTAGATCGGGACCTTGTTCCATAGCAAGGGAAGTCTTTGCGAGGGGAATCTATCCCTCCAGCATGTTCTATTCATTGTTGTGCTGAGGTTTATATCCCTAGAGCATGTAGCTCGAGTAGATTTGGTTTTGCTAAGATGGAGCATGTTCAACAGTTCTGGGTTGGACATGGCTCTGTATGTTAGACAGAGATCGCCTCTGAGAAGGCGGTATGCAACAGAGAAAAGCCTTAGTTTTTTTCAATCGTGCTGCATAGGCAACTGTTTGAGGCCGGTAATCCTCTTAGTAAGGTACCTCTGTGGTCTCTCCAGCTGCTGGAGATGCCTAGCCAGGTACATTCCAATTGGTGCACTGTACTCAATAATGGGTCTGATGAGGGAAGAGTAGAGGGCCACCACTACATCCTTGGATCTTGATGCAAACCCTTTCGTGATCAGATGGGTCACATAGAAGGATTTTCTAACCACCTTGGCAACATGGTTATCAAAGGAAAGCTGACTATCTACTTGGGTCCCTAGATCCCTTATTACTTCTTCAGATTTCAGGGGGTTACCTCCTATGTGGTAGATCGCGGGTACTCTGTTTTTTCCAAAGGGGATTACTATGTATGTTTAGTTTTCTGTTTCTTTTTGACAGGTAGGACAAACAGGAATTTTAATAACAGCAGCAGCTTCTCCATGGATGGGCACAGCATTCTAGTTCAGCAAGGATAACTTCCCTGCCCTTCTCCCAACACTAAAAAAGTGGCTCTCCCTTATCCACTACGAGGACCCCAACAGCCAGAGAGGACATGGCTGACCCTCAGTCCACAGTGGCTGTATGGGCAACACCAGAGTGATCTGGAGGAAAAAGATGACTGGTCTGAGAAACTTTAGCCACAGCAGTCACCCACCTGCAGCTGAGGCAAATTGCTAGCCTGCTGCATTGGCAAAGGCTGTTTAGTTAGCTTTTTCTTTTTGTGACTGGAAGAAGGACCAGCCATGGAACTGGTAGTTTGCTCCACGCCCAAGTAGAAAATTATAGCTTTTTCCTAGAGAAACTAAGCAGCACAAGGTGGTAAACTTTCAACAGTACAAAATCACTTTTCCCAACACAAACACAGTAAAAAAGCCTTCTAATGTACTTTACCAGCCACAGAAAGTAATTTAAACACAGTTTCTCCACAGAATAAAATTATTTTAGACTGTTTAAATCAACTTTTAAACTACCAAACACAAACGTTTGCTCCCATTTAAACGCATAGCAAAGTCATGCGACAGTCAATAAAAACACATATTCCTACATTAAACCACACAGGAAAGTAAATTTAAACATAAAAAATAAGTGGAAGGTTTTTTCCCAAAGGGAGCATATCTGCCCAGCAATGGAACAGTGAAAGCCAACCATCAATCCTTTGAAGCCCAGAAAACGCACTCTCTTCAGCGGAATGAACATGGCTTTCAGTCAGCTCAGCTTGAGCTATTGGTTTCGGTGTGTGGAAGGTGCCCTGAAACTTTGGAAGCTGGCCGGCTGTTACATCCTACACAGAATATAACCCATACAACTTTGGCTACTGCAGCATGGATCAATATGAAGAATTTGCTATCATATTGGGGCCACAGTGCGGTAATTAGTAAGACAGCTAAACTTTAATTAATGTAGGTATTCTTGAAATGTTGTAGCTGTTCAGTGACAGACAGACAATTGTAGCTCTTTTCTCCCAACAAAGGTAGAGCAGTTTCTATGCAAGAATCATTTACTGATGAGAATGTACAGTCATGGGTTATGCACATCTAATGCCATGCCCTGCCTGTCGTCTTAAAGCAGTTGACTGGTTGTTTTCGTAATTCTTAAATAATGACCAATAACTGGGATGGGTGGTATCAAACTAGTAGCAGAGACGATACCAAAGCATTACAAGGACTCAGGATCTGGAACACAGTTAAAAAAACAATGAATTTCTAAGTTCTTTAAGGCCACATATTCTGGAAGTACACAGACCACTGTCTCTGGAATGGATGTGGATCAGCAATTATTGGAGTATAGCATTCTGAGATCCCAACCACATCACAGACTCTGGCAAATTCAGATCTTACTATAAGAAAGTTGAAAATTATAAGTATGCTGTTTTAAAGGTTTGAGTGTTTTTACCTTTTGTTTGGGAACTTTACTCCAGGATTTACTCCTGCCTACAGTATGTGATAAAGTGAGTGGACATGGAGGGTTGCCAAGTTGCTTTCGCATGTTTAGTACCACCTTGCTTGTGTTGTTGGAGTACTGGAACAAACAGCATTATTATGCTCCATACTGCACTGCTACAGTTATCCCCATTGTGCTTTGATAATGCTATGCAACTGTATATGAATGTGGCTGACTTTTAAAATTGATCTACAATGTGTATCAGATTTTTTAGCTAACAGGGCTATTTTGTCTTCATTCTCTGCAATCATTGAAGAAATAATATCAACAATTAAGAAACTGAAATCACACAAATCTCCTGGCCCAGATGGTCTTACTGCAGAGTTTTACAAAACGTTCTACAGCATTATTGCACAAATTCTATCGCACATATTAAATTATATAATAAACAATAAAATTAACGATGTTCATTTTAATGCATCCAAAACAATTTTCATACCCAAAGAAAAGACAGATCCTCTGAACCCAGATAACTATAGACCTATATCACTCCTAAATATTGACACAAAAATTCTGACATCTATTTTGGCCAACAGACTGAAGAAAATTTCTAATATAATTATATATAATGAACAAGTTGGCTTTTTAACATCTAGGCAATCCAGTGATAATACTCTAACACTACACACATTAATATCATATGCTATTCAAAAGAATCTAAACATGTATGCACTCATTATAGATGCACAGAAGGCCTTTGATAGAGTCAATATAAAATTCTTATTTCAGATCTTACCTTACTTTAATATACCTCAAGAATTTATCCTAACTTTACAAACATTATACACAAACCCTTATACAACATTATATATAAATAAAACATGGTCTAACAGAATTCAAATCAGAAATGGTACCCGACAGGGATGTCCTCTATCTCCTCTATTATTTAACCTATATCTAGAACCCCTATTCTTAAACATTAAGAAAAATATATATCATAATGCCCCAATAATTTATGACACAAGAATATCTATGTCAGCTTTTGCTGATGACCTTAACATATATTGTACTACACCAATCTCAGACACCAAAAAAATACTATCTGCTATTGAAGACTTTGCAGTAATATCAAACTATAAAATAAACCTTAAAAAAAACATCTTTCCTTTGAGAACTCCGAAACCTTTCTCACTTTTACCATTGATAGGACATCTAAAATCAGAGGAAAAGATCAAATACTTAGGAATTACATTTTCTACAGATAACAAAAACTTTTATCTTAATAATATTAAACAAAATTGGGAACACATTGTATGTGACCTAATGAGATGGGTAAATCTGAAATTACCACCACTAGCAAAAGTGTCGATCATTAAAATGAATATCTTGCCCAGATTATTATACATTTTTATGTCTTCACAGGTGTTGATACCCAAATAATTTTTTAAACAAATTCACACTGAACTCGCTAAATTTATATGGAAACCAAAAAAAGTAGACTATCATATGATAAACTGATGACCTCAGAAAGCAAAGGTGGGTTAGATCTACCTAACTTTGAAAACTACTACTTAATCATAAATGCCAACAGAACTCTAAGAATTGCAAATTACGATACACAAAGTAATAATTGGTCCCCACACTGGTTAAGATTAGTCTTTAACTACATTGAAAGCCTGAATATAAATCCCAAATCGCTACCCTTTTTAAATAGAGACAACTATAACACATTAATGGAACCCATCAGAAATCAGATAACACTAACACAAAATCTTTTAGATCAGTAAATCTCTTCCAACACATGATGATCCTACAACCCTTCCACAAAAATCCTAACTTGAAAATTAATAACCAGCTAATAGACCTGATAGATTAACACTCATAATTAACTTAACAATACAAGATATATATCCATATCTAAACTCCTCCGCTCATGAAATAAGACATCAACTGGGCCTTCCCAAATCATATCTACTGATCTTAAGACAAATTAAGGAAATCTCTACAAGCTACTTTCAAAATATATCCATTAATAAAGATGATTTATTGAAATGTACCTCACTAACTCAAGCCCTTCTACAAAGTAGCAAATTTATAACATGCTCATACAAATTGATAAAAGACATGCAATATCAAGACCATTTACTCCTATCTAATTATTGGAAACAAAAAATACCATTGATTGAGGAAAATAAAATAACACAAGCATTTAATTTAACGGTAAAATCCATTTCCCTCCAAAAGTTAACATTTACCCAACTTATGATATACAATAATGCATACTATACTCGCCTTAGCTTGCATAAATTCAATCCTAAAAATTCTCCCAAATGCCCACATTGTAAAGATGAAATTGCTGACCTTTTACATATGTTCTGGAGCTGCAAATGTATATTTAAACTTTGGAACTCCCTGAAACTACAACTACAAAAAATGGGTTATCAGACATCAACACTTACTTGGGAATTTACAATATTACATATCCCCCCAAATAACCTATCCAAAACTCCAAATAATCATCCTCATCAATATTTTTCTACTAATGAAACTTTACATAGCTACTGACTGGTTGACCCCATCCAAAACTTCATGGGGAAATTTTAAGATCTTAGCGATAAAACATATATTAGCCCACAAATACATAATAAACAAACAAAACAAGAATCCCTATAACCTGAAATTATGGGAACACATTTTCAATATTATACTGGCATAAAACCTTGAATATGTAATAAATCAACAAGATACACAACAAAAACATAACATTATTTGGAACTATACTATTTTAAGATATGAACCCTGGAGAAAACAACCTCATCTTCTACTTTTAAGAGAGAATATGGAAGCATTCATGTAAATAGTGTAAATATGTTTTAAAAACACTGCTACAAATACTGTATGAGCATCACCTGTGTTTTCCTTTGTGAATGTTTGTAATAGAGAAAGTAAAACAATAAAAAATACTATTGAAAAAAAAAATGATCTACAATGAATCTGCTTTGTATATGTAATTGTGAAAATTATCAATGTGATTGTAATCTGTAGTATTATCCTACCTTTTCTACTGGTTGTTAACAAGCTTAATTGGTATTATGTTATCCTTCCAAGAGAATTTTATACCTTTTTTCTCTTTTGTACAGTTTGTCTTTTTTCATATTGATGTATGGAGCTTGTCTCTCCAGGTCTCTGCTGAAAATGAATTTGCTTTTGCTCACCCGTTCAGACTATCCAGGTAAACAAATGTAAATAAATTAATTGATTGTCATTAATAATTTACATCCCCCTTCAGCACTAACAGCTTCCGTTTAAGACATACTGCTTTCAGAAACAGTACTAGGTGTATTTTGTGATGCCATATACTCACTGCATATTTTATGCCTCATACAGAAATGCCACTAACTGACATTTGAAGTTTTGAGAACAGGAACAAATACAAGGACTTTGGAAGTTGAAACTGTGGACATTGCTCCACAAAACATTGCACACACATAAGATAAAAGCAGCTGCATTAATTAGAAGCACAGTTGTTTATGTATACCAAATACCACAATCCCCCATCTATTACATGATTTAGAGTAATGCACTGGATACAGACAAGCAGCCACAGCTGACAATGGTTCAAGAACAACTCACTTGGCATAAAGTTCATATGCAGAAAGCTAAGGTACAAGAAAATAAAAACAGAATGCATATAAACAGAATAATGTAAAATGTATGCTTCACACTGTTGTTATACTACTTGCTTGCAGAGTTCATTTGAAAAGACTAATAGCACAGACAGATAACATGATGAAAGAACCTGTCACAAACCTGATAATGAATACCCTAGATACCTTAATGAATATTTACAGTCATTATCATTTTAACTGCATAGTTTCCCTGTTTCCAGTGCAAACCCACAATGACTCACCAGTTTGAAGCAAACACGCTAAAACAAAAAAATTATGTTGCTATCACCTGTCACTCTTTGTTAAATGTAGTGTTTGAGCAACTTTCCTAAATCTTATGTTAAAAGGGCACCTCAGCCATCACGCTGAGAACTAGGCAAGAGTATAATTTTTTCATGCATCCAGTTATTTAACACAGACTTTTTCCCTTCCCTGTGGGCTGAAGGCTTCTGAGAATAAGTCCTCTTTCAGAAGGTCCCTTAAAGATCAAGTGTACAGCAATGAAACTGAATGCAACGTTTCTATTTATTTTCCCCTTTTTTGCTATGATCACCGGTTGTTACAGGCCACTCTAATCTTATTTTCACATAAAATAATAATTTTATATGAAAATATAAGTTTAAAAAACACAAACCATAATAGCCAACCTGCTTACCCTTCCAGATTTGTGGATGTGATGGCCGTTTCTGGGTAAAATAAAGTTTGGTAGGAGCCCTTTCTCTCTCAACTACTGCATACTGCAATTGTTTTACATTTTTTGTTTATGTAGTACTTACCTGTGTGTGTGACTCGGCTGCTGTTCCTATGTACGCATTCATGTCTCCTAACAGTGTACATGTATTAAGAGAAAATGGGTATATATTTTGTATCTTGGGCAGCCGCAGTGGTGCAGCGGTTAGCGTTGCCTCTGGTTAAATTCTCAGTTGGGATGCCTTCTGTGCAGAGTCTGCATGTCCTCCCTATGGTCGCGTGGGTTTCTTCTGGGTGCTCTGGTTTCCTCCCACACCCCAAAGACATGCAGTAGGTGGATTGAACGCTCTAAACTGGCCACAGATGTGAGTGTGTACGTGTGTGTACCTTCTGTGGAAGGTCGTGTGCCGGGCTGGCAACTCAACACCGTAAAACTCCATTGCCAATCATTCTGCGGACCACTGTTCTGCTGCAGCAATCCCTAACGGGAAAAGCTGAAAGAAGAAGAAGAAAAGAAGGGTATATATTCTGTATCTACTTCTGAAAATAATGTCTGCCTTAGTCTGCCTAAAGTCTGTCTGCCAGCAAAAACAAAGTAAGAGATAGAGCTAGCAGGAAAACACTAATATTTAATGCTTACAGCTGCACAGCTTCAAGTAGTTGTTATGTACTAGTTATTTCCATGTATGTGATTTTGCTTTTCTTTTTTAAAACATATGTAGTGCCTTTGAATGGCAAATACTTGTACCTCCCTGAACGTGTCCTCAAGGAGTGATGACAGCAAGAGAGTGGAAGCAGTGAGCTCACAGAAGTCACCAGCTTTCAAACTTATTTTAACATCAGAGAAAAATTAAATACTTTACTGGCATCTTCAGCCTTGGAAATTGTAAAACAAATCTGTGAGGGCAGCAGTTTCACTGGAAGCAATGACAAGTACAACATGCCATAAAACATGATCTTCAAATGCTAAATATCCAGGTGTACTCGAACACAGGAGATTTGTGGTGCTGGCATACAATTTCACCTTTCTGGTTGCTTTATCACTGTGGATCACATTTTTTAGCTATATTTCTTTTTACTGAGTTCTATTTTTTGTTTTATTTATACTGAGCTGCTTGGTCTGTTGGTTTGGTGTTATTATTTTATTTTATTTATTTTTAAATATTCACTGCAAATCTTGAAACCTGATTGGTCTAGCTACTGAAATGTCTGTCTACCTATTTATTTAAAACTGTTAACAGAGGTAGCATATTTACACATATGAAACAACTTTGGGCTCAGCCTGGGTGTGAAAAGGAAACTCAACACAAAAAAGGAAAGAAACCTATTTACTGTATAACAGAGTAGCTAAAACTACATAAGGTGAAGTTATACATTAAAAAGAACTTATGCATTAATAAAATGAGGAAAGGCTCTCAAGATGTCAAAATCGAAAGGAGAAAGCAAACAGACAGCGAGAGAGAAAATGAAGAAAGAAGAAGGTAGAATGGGATAAATACTACAAACACACTGACCTGACAACAGAACATAAATTCCAGTTTTTAAAAAAAGACTGGACAAAATGGATAAACAAGCTCACTCTGCCACAGAAGTTTCCAAACATAAGATTTCTCCACTACAGTCTTCATTCACAAAGCAGCATATGACTACCATTCTAACTTCTCCTGTGGTGGTTAAGAAATCTCCACCCAAGCCTCCTGGGCAATCCATTAAGAAATACATTAAGAAAACACAGCATCTAGGCCACACAGAACATACAGTCATATCATCTGCTTTTGCATACAGTTCACATATCCCCTCTAGGAATCAATGGGGGGGGGGGGGGGTGAGACTAAACCCGTAATGTCCACTAAGTCTGTACCCACCCACAGTAATGTTAGAAACACAGACTCAGCCCTCATCAGGCTGGACAAGAATAGAGTAAAAAAAAGTTATGTACTCACCATAACGTTTCATCTGTGTTCTCCATTTTCATTCTTCCTCAACTTATGGGTTCGCATCCAGTCACTCAGATCCGACTCAGCCGCTGCAAAAGCACATGGCAACCAGAAAACTTTTGAGCTAGTCCCTTACCCATAATGCACCGACCCCAAGTACCTCAGATCTTGTTTGCTAATTACAAAGAAATATTTCAGTTACAGAGAGAAAGGAGACTATATCTGCAGCTATGTACCAAGGAAATGGCATACTTAAAAACACTCACTCTTCCAGGAGTTTTTAGGGCAGAGGGTTGGAGGGGGGGGGGGGTGAGGAAAAATTAAAATGGACAACATAGAAGGAACGTTATGGTGAGTACATAACTTCTTTATCTGATGTTGTCAATTTTCACTCTGTCCTCAATGTATGGGACAGAGTCACCATCAACTTAAATCCCCAGGTGGACTCAAGAAAGGATATTCCTGAACACCACTGAACCAAATGATGCTCTGCCCCTGGAGACTGTTTCCAGTTTGTAATGAGTAATGAATGTATGGGAGTAGCTCAATTTGCTGCTGCACAAATATTGTCCATGGAAGCTGTAGACTGGAAGACTGATGAACCAGCCATGGCGCTAGTGGAATGAGCTTGTAATGGTTTCAATAAGGTAGTGTCTGATTTGTTGTATATATAATAAATACAATCCGTAAGCCACCTGGCTAGAGTAATTTTACCAACAGGTTTTCCTAGTTTCACGTCAGAAAAAGAGACAAATAACTGTTCAGCAAACTGACCCTGCACTTGTGAAAGATCAAGTAAGGTGGTTTTGAAGACAAGGCCTGACTCTCTAAAATTCTTCTGGCAGAAGTAATGGCTACTAGAAAAACTGTTTTGCAAGAAGGATACTTGAGGCCACATTTAGCTGCAGATTCAAAGGGTGGTTGAGTAAGCTGCTGCACTACCAGATTAAGGTCCCATGGAGGAGTAGCGTCCTTAAAAGGGGGCCTGAGAAGAAGAGTACCTTGCAAAAAGGTTTTGCATAGTCTATGGGAGGCAACGGAAGCAACTTCAAATTCTACGTGAAAATTTGACATTGCTGCTAGCTGCACCTTCACTGTGGAAGGGCTAGCTCCTTCTTTAAAAAGTAAGGCTACACAATTCAAGGATACTATGCAAAGGAGCTGAAAAGGGATCAACATTATTTTGGGGTGCCCAGTAAGCAAAGCTTCTCCATTTACTGGAGTAGAGTTTAAGTGTAGTTGGTTTATGGGAAGATAAAAGTATCTAACAGACTGGTGAGGACAGCATAGGTTGTCTGGCTGTTAATGGAATTGGAGAAGCCAGGCCGTCACAGTCTGAGGTTCAGTATGTATGGATGGATCATGCCTGTAGGAAGCAACAGGAGGTCTGCAATCAGATCCAGAACACATGGTGAGTGGACTAAGTGAGGCCAAATGAAGGGGAACCAAATCTATCGAGGCCCAAAAGGTGCAAAGAGGACAACTTTTCTCTTCAACGTGGCAGCTTTCTGTAGGAATTTGGAAATTAGTGGGATTGGTGGGTAGGCATAAAGCAGGCCGTGGGGCCAATCGTGAAGTACAGTATCTGTCGGTGACTCCCCCTGTGGGGGGATTAGGGCAAAGCAACTGCTGCATTTGTTGTTTAGGGGAGAAACAAAAAGATCCCAGCAAGGCTGGCCCCACTGATAAAAAAAAAATCATCTCCGCTACACTCTTGTTGAGACACCATTCGTGAGGTAAAAGAATGCACCTACTCAGCTTGTCTACTATCACACTGGAATGTCCATTGCGATGAGAAAGCGGTTGGATGAGACTGTCCATTGCCACACTCTGAGTGCTTCTCAACACAAGGGATAAGATTTGGTTCCTTCTTGTTTTTTGATGTACCTAACTATTGACATGTTGTCCATTTAAGCTGCAATCGTCCCTGCGGGGAGAGTGTCTTGAAAAGCCTTGAACATTAAAAGCACTGCTCTCTTCTCTAAAACACTGATATGCAAATTGGACTTTTCGGGAGACCAAGCGCCTCAGACTGTCTTCCCCAGGTAATGCCCCCACCCCCGCCCTAACTGGGAAGCATCCATGGTCACTATGGCCTTAGGCTGAGGGGGAATGAATAGATGACCTTGTAGAACCTGTTCTGATTGAATATACCACCTGAGCTCTCGCTTGCAAATCTGAATAATATAGGTAACATAGGTTGATAAAGCATTGACCACTGCGTGGCTTGCATCCATTGTAGAATCCTCATATAAAACCTGGCTAGCAACGCCAGAGTTATTGCTACTGCCATTGATCCTAAAGCCTGAAGAACCAAGTAGGCAGAAACTTTGGTACTACAGAATATTTTCCTGACCCGTCTTCTTAAGGTCTGAATTCTTAGAGGTGGCACTGAAGGTATCATTGATTTTGTGTTGAGCAGTGCTCCTATACACTCCAACCTTTGAGTAGGTTTGAAATGAGACTCTTCTTAGTTTATGGTTATACCAAGACAACAGCATGTCTGAAGAACCTGATTTCTTGCCTCTATTACTTGACACCTGGTCAGAGCAGTAATGAGCCAGTCATCTAAATATGGAAACACCCGGAAACCTTGCAGTCTCAAGTGAACTGCTACTACTGCCATACATTTGGTGGACACCCTGGGGGTTGTGGGGAGACCAAAGGGCAGAACCATGAATTGGTAATGACTGGCTCTCAACCAGAAGTGTAAGTAACTTCTGGACTGTCTGTTCATCTTTATGTCATAATACGCATCCTGAAGGTCTAACGAGCATATCCAGTAGTCCTTTCCCAGAAATGGGAGAATGGACTGAACCATGACCATCCAAAACTTGGTGCATCAAACTGATTTGTTCAAGTTACTGGAATCCTAGATTGTTCTCCAGTCCTCTGTTTTCTTTGGCACTAAAAAGAATCTTGAGTAAGTTCCGGATTCTATCTGGTCTGGCGGGACCTCTTGGATGACTCTTTTTTTCTAGCAGCTTTTGTATTTGAAATGCTGCTTTTTCCCTCTGACTGGGTGGAACATCTGGGATTTTTCTTGAGATTAGAGGTGAAAGGGAAAAAGGTATTACATAACCTCTGGAAATGATCCTCTGCACCCATGTATTTGTTGTTATCTCTAGCCAGGCTCTCTGGTGCAGGAATAAATAACCACTGACTGCCTCTAGAGGGGTACATTCGGGCCTCCTTTCAGGAGCGCTGAAAGGGTCTATCAAAAAAAGAATCTCTAGACCCTTGGTTTTGCAGGGCACCTCTGCCATGGGCACAGTGTCTACCATTGGAGTTATCCCCTCTACCCCTGGGGGAACCTCCTCCATGTGTGTGTCCCAGAAAGGACCCTGGAACGTTTTGAACCATATTTTTCCAGTACCTCACTGATTCCTGGAGAAGGATCTTTAAAGTATGGAAAAATGACTGCCCACAGCAGACAGGGTCTTTCCATCCATTTAACACCTGGATAAAGTGTCCTTAACTTTGGGGCCAAACAAAGAAGTTCGGTCAAAGGAAGCACTGATGAACGAAGACTTGAAGAGCTCTGCAAAATCACATAAGCGCATCCAGGCATGCTTCCTTACGGCAACATTGGAGCCCGCTGCCCTTGAGGTTCCTTCGGCCACTTACGAAATTAGCCTCATGGAAGAATTGGAAACTGATTGCAGGGTAGCCAACTGAGAAGTTACAGATGCTTGTACCTCATCAGAAATGGATCCTGAAAGGGTATCACAGACTTCCTTAATTAGGTCTCTCTATAACCTGGTGAAATGTGCCAAATAGGTCAGAGAACTTAAGGCGAAGGTTGCTGAAGCATAAACACGCTTCTCAAACCTGTCCATTGCCCGAGACTCCTTGTTCAGTAGATGGACAGTGAAGCTTACTTTGAAGAGTTCCTTTTTAGTTGCCGCAGCCACAATCATAGCATCAACAGGCACCTCTTTTGTCCAAAATTGCCTGTCTTCTGGTGCTGTCAAAATTTTGTCCAGTCTCCAGGGGATTGTTTCAATGGTGTCTGGGGACTTCCGTGCCTGCTGAGATATCATATCGGTGGACAGAGTCACCCAGGAAGTAGACAGGCCAGTACCGAACGCCTCCATAAATACTGATGCCTGAGATAAGGGTTGCTGGACTTCCAGCCACCTCTGTGCTTCAGGATTTCAAGAATGTCTCCAAATTGGACATCTTCAGGAGGTGACCATGGGAACTCTAAACCTTCATCAAAGTCTGTACCTTCTGTGACTGAATCCTCGGGGAAGTCTGAGTGCTTCCTTTTGCACATTCTCTACTTAGGGACCTCCGCAGTGGGATGCTCTGGGGTGGTATCAGAAGAGGTGGGAACACCCTACTGGGAAGCCTGGGGTTTCAGAACCGGTTGTCATTATGTAAAGGATAGATGAGATGTCAAGTGAAGAGATGGAAAGCCTGCAGACTGAGGATCCGAGGGGAAGGGAACCATCTCTGTCATGGAAGCAGACAAGGCTCTAGCCATGTCCTCAAAGGCAAACTCCCCCCCTCAAGTGAGGAAGAGGACCCCGGATCCATAACAGTAAGCCTTCAGACTGTAGTCCCTCCCTGCTCCAAGAAGAACTTCCCTAAGGCCTAATTCAGAGCCAAACTAACCCATGCAGAGGCTACGAGGTGTAGAGATGGCTCTGAAAACTTCAGAGTCGACTGTGACACCCTGGACTCAACAGGGCAGTCCCGCCTCCAAAAGCTCTCTGGATCTGATGGAAACAAAGAGCTAAGAGCAAGTTTCAGATCCAAGGATAAAAAAATTCTCTGATCTGATGCAGACAAACCTGGATGACTTGGATCCAAAACTCCAAGACTGAATAGGAAGTCAGAGGAGGAACTTGCAAAGGGGGTGTAGTGAAAGGTCGGATCTCCTGACCCAGAGGAGTAGGAGCTGACAGGATGATCGAAATGCTCTGTGCCAAGAGAATCTTTCTCACTAACTTCTCTACATCTTCTTCCATAAGGCTCCAGGAAGAGCAAGTGGAAACTATTGACAGGGATTTTGCTCACTCCAAAAAAAGAAAAGGGAGCCTAGAGGGGACTGGGTCCACCGATGGAGAGTATCTGGTTTTCAGGAGACAGGGAATGCTGGGTGTCAAATCTGATGCTTTCTGTGTCGGATCCGAAGCTTTCTGATCTAAAGTATCTTTAGCCATTTTTGGTTTTGTATCGGATGGCGAGGTTGGATCTGGGGAGTCTTTTTTCAATTTAGGATCCGAGTTTCTTACGTTCAATCAGAGCTCCTGAGTTGAAAGCATGACAGACAAAACATTTTTTCTGCAGGTGGAGTGGACCTAAACAGTAAATGTAGATTATTAGAAAAATATACTAATGATAGTATAGGAAGGTGTACAAAAGTACGAAAAGGGAAGGTAAGGGAGACTAACAATAGAAAAATGATAAAGAGTTTTAAGTAGACTTATAAGTATTTAGATATTTAGATATGTAGAATGAAAAAAACAGAATTGTTTGAAACAATAACACTTAGCTGCTTGAGAGAAGCTGGAACCACGTCTTTCTCTTTCAAGCAGCAAACAAGATCTGAGGTACTTGGGGTTGGTGCATTGTGGGTAAGGGAGTAGCTTCAGAGTTTTCTGGTTGCCACAAGCTTTTGCAACGGCCTAATCAGATCCAAGGGATCAGACCCGAACCCATAAGTTGAGGACAGAATGAAAACTGACATCAGATCTGTAAGTTGTCTTTCCAGAGCCAGAATCCATGACGTAACGAAAGGTTAGGTTCCTCCATCTCATTAAATACAGTTTTACCCAGGTGGTAACTCACTTGGGGTGAAAGATCTGAGGTGCCCTACCTACAGTGATCTACAGAAGGACATAGTAGAAGTTGCTGTACATGTGTCTAAAGCTGGAAAGAGAGTAATCTTAAGCAGCATCAGGCCATTATGAAGACTGATGCCCCCAATTCAAAGATAAAATAACTGGACTTAACAATTGGCTAGGTAGTTGATGTCATTCGAGGGGTATCCAGCATGTGTCAGTATGGGAGGAGATGGCTGGCTGGGTCTCCTGCTTCACCAGGATGGACTGCACCTCTCTTAGCATGGCTTTTGCATACTGGCTAAAAAGTACAGCTGTGCAAGTTAACTTGCCATAACAGTAGATGTTCAAAAAGATCACTGTTGTGGCAACCATAATTATATGGTATGTATTCAGCCAGAGACATTAGTCCACAGATGATTTAGAGCTTTGAGAGCTTTTATTAGGGTCACCACTCCCTTGAGATTTAAATGTTTACGTCTGAGGTTCCACCATACTCTAGACCTTTACATCTTGAGCCAGTACCCCATATGAAGTCTGACGCATCTGTGGTGACTGACTTGAGAAGGAATGGGGAGACAAAGCTTTGTCTCCCTCCTTGTGCACTGTACCTGCCCACAACAGTGCATGCTGGTATAAGAGAGATATAAAGGCATGTCAAAATTCAGAGTTTTGTTGCACTAAAAAGGGATGCTGAAGCCTAAATCTAAAATAATAATGGCATGTAAATTCATGTCATACCACGTCAGAAGAGCAAAAGAAAAAATAAGAACATTCCATCCTGGCCAGGTGAAGTGCAGGAAAACAGGGAAGTAGAGAGAGGGTCCAGTACTGCAACAATGATCTATTTACACATCTACTGTTGTGATTAACCTGTACAGCTGTGCTATATTCCTCATTAGATCAATGCTGCAGTAATCATAATTATAGGAGACAATTGCCTAAGCTTAGGAAGAAATTGAGAATGGAGAAGGGCCAAATTATAGGAGTCTCTGGAGAATGACTTTAGCAAAACCTGCTCTACCTCTGGAAACTTGAGTCAAGCTTGCAGTGTTTACAGCAAGTGTGCACTGAGGACAAAGTAGCTCTCTCCAAAACAGATCTAGAGTCCACCCCTTTCCAGAAAGCCTAAGAAGTGGCCACAGCTCTTGTAGAGTGAGCCCTGAAATTCTGTGGGGGATTTTTACATGGTTTGAGTAACAAAAGTGAACAGCCTATGACAGCCACCTAGTAATGGTTGCTTATATACTACCTAACCTTTCTTTTTCCATCAATGGAAACAGAAAGTTGGTTAGATTTTCTAAAATCTTTAGCCTTGTTCAGGTAAAATCTTAATTGTCAGTGGACTTAAGTATGTGTTTGGGTTTAGGGTAGAACACAGAGAAATGAACGGGCTGGTTTAGTGCAAATTCAGAAACAACCTTTGTTAAAAAAGTAAGGTTTGGTTTTGACTCACTCTGTCCTTATGGAAAATCAAAAAAGGTTGAGTAGACATTACAGCCTTTAATTCAGATATCTGTCTAGCAAACGTCAGAACAACAAGCAAAGCAGTCTTCCATGTAAGACATGTCAAGGAAGAACAGGTGACAGCTTCAAATGGAGAAATTGTTAACATCTCCAAGACAAACCTTAGATCCTAAGGAAGTGCCACCTGTTTTCCTGGTGGATGAAAATGCAAAATCGCTTTCAAAAAATGGTATCCAAAAGGGATCAATAACCTATCATCCACACACTTAGATGGAGATTTGAATGCTAGAGTGGATAAAGGATCCCTTGTCATGTGGGAAGCTCCACTCTATGATGTAGTTTTTGATAATTTATCCTGGACAGATGCATGAGAACCCATGCTGTCTAGGCTAAAGGGTGTCATAAAAAGGATCTTTAGTGAGTAATTCTTGATCTTTAGAAAGACTATGTATATCAGAGAAGACTGTGTGTGCGGGGGGGGGGGGGGGGGGTAAAGGAAAATTTCCATCCATGGGCAAAATCATTTGTCTACTTTTCCAGGCCCCTTTTCAAGGTTTACTGGAACAGAACCATTTTATTTGTCTGTTGAGATAGAAGGGAAACAGATCTTCCCCACTGGTGGACAATTTCCTGAAAGATGTCTAGGTATAATATCCACTTGTGAGGGTTAATCCTGGATCTGCTAAAAGAGTCTGCTACTCTGTTCTGCGCTGACGGAATGTATGTTGACAGGAGAGTTAGACTGTGCTGATTTACCAGTTTCTAGGCAATTACAGCTAGTCTGCAAAGGTGATAGGACCTTGTCCCCCTTGTTTATTTATATATCACATGACTGTGGTGTCATCTGTTATTACTAACATGGGTCCAGGTGTCCACAGCTGATTTAGAGCTTTGAGAGCTTTTATTAGGCTACCACTCTATTGAGATTTATATGTTTATGTCTGAGGTTCCACCATACTCTAGACCTTTACACCTTGAGACACTGCCCCCATATGAAGTCTGATGCATCTTCAGTGACTGACTGAGAAGAAGTTGGGAGGAGAAAGAGAAAGGTCTATATATTGCAGGACTTGACACACACCAATAAATCCTCCTTGATGAAACTGAGAACAGCAGTTGGGAAGGTTAAAGGATGAAGCTGCAGGGCCCAAATGGATTTGAGGCACCAATGAAATTTTCTCATGTGAAGTCTACCAAATGGAGCAATTAAAATGGATGAGGTCATGTCGCCCAAAATCCTGAGGAATTCTCCTGCTGTGAACAAGTTTTGATGAAGCAAATTTAAGACAAAGAAATAGTAAGACAAAACTTTTTTTAAGGAAAGGAAAGCTCTTAAAAGGGAAGAGTCTAAAAAACATCTTAGAAAACCTAACCTGTGAAAAGGGGTTTCACACAACTTCAGGTTTACTTTAAAACCTAGGCTGCTAAAAACAATGAATAGTGAAGTGGACAGATGCAAAAGACTGTCTTGGAGGAAGGGAGCTGTAATGAGGCAATCATTTGAATAGGGGTAAATATGGATGCCTTGGAGTCTGCAAAAGGCTATGACTGGGGTGAAGCACTTTGTGAAGACTCTTGGAGACTGTGTCTAGACCCAAGGGTGACGATGTTAACTAAAAGTGCAATCACGAGGCAAATACTTTTAAAACATGTCAATGTTTTTGTGTAAATTGGAATGTGCAGGTAAGCATATCTGAAGTCTACAGTGACCATAAAAACCTTGGGAAAACAGCAGAAGGAAAAAGTGTTTGTAAGGTGAGTATTTTGAATTTTAGAGCCACAAAAAAGGTATTTAGTTGTGAAAGATACAAAATGGGTGTCCAAGTGCCTTCTTTTCTGCGAACAGGAAATATTCTTGAAAAGAAGTCTTTGCCTTGTTGGATAGAAGGAACTAGTTATACTAGTTATATCATTCTCTAAGACAACAAGTCATAATAATTTGTAGGAACAGATGAATTTGGCTCTTTGTGGGAGAAAGGGATCCCAGCTTGAACTGGACAGCATGCTCACTTTAAGTTGTAGACATGCTGAATTATTTTTTTTAAACCCAGGCTTCCAGGATTTTCTGTTTCCAGAGATAAAGGCAGCAAGATATTTTGCCAGTAATTTGGGAATAATGGCTGGGGAAGAGAGGGGGAGATAAGATACAGAGATGGTCATTTTTCTTTTACTTTTTTGAAAGATGAGTTCTTGGGAACAACCTCATTTCCTTTTTTCTTATGCTATTGTTTGGAAGGCATTTGATAAGAAGATTTAAATGGAATGGATTTTGAAAGATAGGCACAAAACTAGACAGATAATTCCTTTGGTATTTGGAAATAGGAGACAAAAGCAGTTGTTTTACCTCCTGCATCAACTTTCCCTTTTTTCCAACTTTTTAAGAACCTCAGTTTAAAACTTACTAAAGAGAAGGTCTTTATCAAGTGGAACATTTAAGAGCTGATCGCTCTAAGTGAGATATCCCTTAGCTCACCTGGTGTGATGTCCCTTAGCTCACCTGGTTAAGCAATATGGTAAAGTGCCTGCTGTTTGATTATGTGTGGGTTCAAATTCCACCACAGGCTACTTAATGTGTTGTGTGTTAGCTCAGCCTGTAAAGCAAGAGGCCAACGTGCAAATATCGTGGGTAACTGAGGGTTCAAATCCACATAGGGGACTAGCTCTCATTAGACAGACATGCAGATAGACTAAATACGCTATCCCTTTTCTATGTCTCCTACCAACTATTAAGGGGTGACCTATGCCTGACCTACCAGGCACTCACAAATCCTATCCTGATTGAGCTGCTACACATCCACAACTCAAATGACATGAATGTCACCAGATCTAGAGATCTAAACTTAGTGAGCAACTCAAACAAAACATGATGGAGAGACAGATATGTTTCAGAGATTGCCCCC
This sequence comes from Protopterus annectens, assembly GCF_019279795.1. NCBI lineage: Eukaryota > Metazoa > Chordata > Ceratodontiformes > Protopteridae > Protopterus > Protopterus annectens. The sequence continues at coordinate 642,498,529 of NC_056733.1, forward strand.
TTCTTTGGAACAGGCATCCTATTCATGTTAAGCAGAGGCACTCCCTGGCCCTCTTCATACACAATTTGTATCAATGGATGGGGAATCGCAAATTCACACCGGGGGGCACCTATTTCCCTTGTGGACTGGAGCAACCTGTAGGATACTCAAGGCATAGGCATAAACACATGCCATCCGCTTACCCCTAGGAACGATATATTGGCTAGGCTTATAAGTGCTCTTAAGCCATTAGCTCAGTAATCTCCAATGAACCTGTGAACCTATGAGCTGAGCTTTAACATCCTCAGGGAAGTTTTGCAGCCTGAATCAAGATTTTCTTCTGCATAACTATACCTGTAACAGCAACCCAAGAAAAAGCATCAATTACATCATAAACACACTTGATGGACTGCTAAGTGACCTTAGAATCAGAACTGACCATAGCATGTACAGTAAATTTAATGTCCAAATTTGGAAGTCTAAATCTGGAAGCAGGCCTTTAAGGAGAATAACAACAATCATACCGAATATTATATATATATAAAGTAGCAGAAAGTATCCTAATAACTAAGCCAACATGGGAATGGAGAAAGGAGATGCTGACTATTGGGAGGACTGTAATCAGGGATATAGACAATAGGCAAGAGGGGGCTGGAATTTACTGGAGAAAACTAGCAAAGGAACCAAAGTATTGGGAGCAAATAACTAGAGAGGGAAAGATGACAGAATGGGAATATGCCAAGAATTTGTTTGGACTGCAAGTTACAGACTACCTCGCCTACCAAGGATTGATATCAAAGTATACTCAAAGAGAAAGAAATAGGGTTCCTAAAAGAAAGAATGGCACTGGTAGAGTTTTTAGTAGAATCTAGAACAGAAATTGCCATTAAAAAATGAATACTTAGTACAGCATATAAAATATTACATAACTATAAGAATCAATCAGAGGAGGTTAGAAAGGATTGGTAAGAGAGATTAGATAAGCAATTTACAAAGAAACAATGGGAGGATGTATATACTACAAAATCTAGAATATTTAGGATTTTTGCTTGGAAATGTTTACATAGATATCCCAAGTAGACTCCAGAGAATTCTTCCTCAGGCAGACAGCAAAATGAGGTGCAACACAGAAGAAAGAGGTAACTGGGAACATATTTTCTGGGAAAGCAGCGAGTTGGTGGACTTTAAGGATTCCCTGTGGGATGTACTGTCAGAGATGCTGGGTGATCAGATTTGTGTGATGAGGGAGATGATTTTTCTGAGCTATGACACAGAATCGGAATTGCCTAGACATGATAAGGCCTTGCTGTGTTTAATTATGGTGGCTGCCAAAAAAGCAATTACTAGAAAATGGAAATCAAAATCTAAACCAACTATACTAGAAGTAGTAAATATAGTAACAGAGATAAACCAACTGGAATTGAGATCTTTAGAAAAGGCACAAGAAAAAAATGGGAAATGCGGGAACAATGCATACGGGGAGAAATGAGATTTAAAAGATGGCAGGACTTAAATGAGCTATGTAATGTTTGACTGAAAATGATTGGGTAGTCTATAAGCGATGTATAATGTTTGCAACTGGGAGTGTGTCAGTATGGTTTGTGATGTAAAATGCTTGTAACCAGGATTGTGTCGGTAAGGTTTGTTTTTATTTATATGAATATATGATTGTCTATGTATGGTAATATATGTGAACTATAATGTTTGGAAACATGAACTTGTTGATACGGTTTGATTACTTTTATATAAATGTGTATCTGCCTAGGTCACAAGTGATAATTCAATAAAGGTGTTTAAAAAATTGGACATCTACTGGTAAAAATGGACAGTAGATATTTAAAGTTTGTGTCTGGCAATTAATTGCCATTGAGCTAAAGCAGATAATGTATAAACCCTTTTTTTTCCAAATCTGTCAAAAGCATCCTTTTCATTTGGAACAAGAATGGCACTGGAAAAAGATTTTGAACTTCTGTCTCCATCCAAAGAAAAAATAAAAGGGTCTGCAATATGGTTTTGCAAATAAATGCGAATATCTCTCTGGGAAACAGTAAAATCTTTTTTTTGGGGAGCAAGGGGGTTGTAAATCTAGTCTGACAAAAGCTGCGCTAAAACTATTCTCCAGGGCTCCAAGGTCAGGAGGAATGGCCTTGCAGAGTCCATGCTAAGTATCTCAATATATCTTTTTTTGAGAATCTGATAATTAGAAGTTATGTCCTTACCATACCGTTCCATGTGGAGTGTTCATCTCGCCTTTGTTCTTACACCTGGGTTCGGAGCTGATCCTCGGCTCCGTGTCGGCCGCTTGGCAAGCTCTGCATCGAGAAGAAGCTCGAGACCAACCTAACTCCCACAATCCCCCTCTGCCTTACCTCAGATCTAGTTTGCAAGCAAACCAGAAGTCAACAGAGAGAGTAACACATTCATGCCAAAAACAACATAACTGAAAGAAACACCTATACATATATATATATATATATATATATATATATATATATATATATGTATATACATATATACACAACAACTGCGTAATGCAGAAGCAGGAGAAACCAAACCAGACACCAAACTGGACGTTCTTCCTGAGGGTGGGAGGGTGGGAATGTAAGAACAAAGCGAGATGAACACTCCACATGGAACGTTATGGTAAGGACATAACTTCTAAATGTGAGAGTGTTCGATCTCGCCGTTTGTTCTTACACCTGGGTAGCGTCCCTAGCTCCATGTTCCTGAGGAACTCACGGGAGAACGTTCTTGAGCACAGTGGAACCAAAGGTTGCCCTGTCCCTAGAAACCCTGTCTACCTTGTAATGAGAAATTAATGTATGTGGTTTAGACCAAGTGGCAGCTGCACAAATAGTGTCTAATGGTAAGCGAGCTGCATGAGCCAGGGATGTAGATACTGATCTTGTAGAGTGCCCCTTGGGTTTGACAGGTAAAGTTTGTTCCGAAGTAGCATAAACAAATATAATGCAATCAGTTAGCCATTTGGAAAGGGTTCGTTTAGTTTATACCTTTCCTGCTGTCTGCAAAGGCTACAAAAAGTTGATCTGTTTTCCTGTGATCCTTTGTTCTATCCAGGTAAAATCTAAGTTGTCTATGAACATCCAACTTGTGTAACATATACTCCAACTTATTGGAGTGTTTTTTGAAAAAGGTAGGGAGCTCAATGGATTGATTAATGTTATTAACGGAGCAAACTTTGGGGAGAAAGGACGGATTAGTGCGAAGAGATACTCTGTCAGAGTGAAAGATCAAATAAGGGTGTTTAATAGAAAGAGCCTGAAGCTCTGACACCCGTCTAGCCGATGTAATGGCCACCAAAAAGAGGGTCTTCCACGACAAATATTTCAATGGACAAGAAGAGGCTGGTTCAAACGGTGGTAGCATCAATTTAGATAATAAAAGGTTCAGATTCCAAGGTGATGTAGGAGTTCTAACTGGTGGTCTAATATGGAAAGATCCTTTCAGAAAGGCCTTACAAAGTCTGTGAGCCATAATAGGAGCCCCACATTCTTCCACATGAAAGTTGGAAATGGCAGCCAATTGCACTCTCAAAGTGGCAGGAGAAGCTCCTTGGTGGAACAATTCGGTTAAAAACTCCAAGATCTTATTTAAGGGAGCTATAACAGGGTCCAATTGCTGTGTATTTGCCCAGTAAACAAAACGCTTCCATTTACTAGTGTAAGTCTTTGTAGTGGAAGCTTTATGAGAAGCCACTAGTATATTCTGAACTGCAGGTGAAAGAAGATCAGACCTGGCTAAGTAGGGAAGCGGAGCAGCCAAGCTGCTAGTTGGAGTGACAGTAGCGAGGGGTGGGAGCCCCTGACGAGTGGGTCAGTAGATCCGGCTCCGGGTCCAGGATCCAGGGTTCCCGAATGCGGTGTGCCAGAAGAAAGGGAAACCAGATTTGACGAGGCCAGAATGGGGCAATGAGGATAATCGTCCTTTGCAGGTTGTTGGCTTTCTGCAGAAACTTTGCAATCAGGGGAAAGGAAGGAAAAGCGTACAGGAGACCCGGGGGCCAATCGTGAACCAGAGCGTCCCTGGGGACTTCCCCTGGAGGGGGTAATAGGGCAAAATAGCTTCTGCATTTGGCGTTCATTGGAGACGCAAAAAGATCGCAGGAAGGCTGGCCCCATTTGCAAAAAATCTCCTTCGCAACTGACTGTTTGAGGGACCACTCGTGAGGCAACAGGATTGCTCTGCTCAACCTGTCGGCTATGACGTTGGATGACCCCGGGATGTGCGTTGCAATCAGAAAGCGACCCGTGGACTCCGCCCATTGCCAGATTCTCATGGCCTCTCTGCATAGCTGATAAGACTTGGTTCCCCCTTGTTTGTTTATGTACCAGACTACGGATAATGTTGTCCGTCTGAACTGCAATAGTCCCTAGAGGAAGAAGGGGAGCAAAGTGTTGCAACGCTAGAAACACTGCCCTCAACTCTAAAACATTGATGTGCAGATTGTACTCTAAATTGGTCCATTCGCCTTGGACTGTCTGTCCCTGAAAGATGCCCCCCCACCCTATCAGGGAAGCGTCCGTGGACACCGTAGCTGTCGGCGTGGGTAGCACAAATGGTCTTCCGCTGGAAAGATTGCAAGTCCGGAGCCACCAGGCTAGGTGTGATTTGCATGTGTTTGTGATTAGAATTTCGTGTGTCAGAGGTAGCTGTTGGAACGACCATTGTGCAAACAGTAGCCATTGTAGAACTCTCATGTGCAGTCTTCCCAATGGTATCGCAATGAGAGAAGCTGCCATGAGACCCAAAACCTTCAGAACCAGTTTTGCTGGGGATTTTCTGGATGACAGAAGAAGAGATATGTGGCTTTGTAGTGAGGCTATCCTTTCTGGAGGAAGTCTTAGAATTAAACGATGCGTATCCAATTCTGCTCCTATGAATGAGATATGCTGTGATGGCTGTAGTAAAGATTTTTGAAATTTACGGAAATTACGAGATGAACACAAAGCTGCAGTGTGTAATCCCTGGCCTGAATCAGTTGACGCTGGGTGGTGGCAGAAAGGAGCCAGTCGTCCAGATACGGAAACACCTGGAATCCCAGGCGTCTCAAGTGAGACGCTACCACTGCCATGCATTTGGTGAAAACCCTGGGGGCTGAGGTCAGACCAAAGGGCAGGGCTCGAAACTGAAAGTGGCTGGCTCCCAGCTGGAAGCGCAAGTGATCCCTGGACGCCCTGGCCATTTTGATGTGGTAGTATGCGTCCTTCAGATCTATTGAGCACATCCAGTCGTCCTTCTGTAAAAATGGAAGGATCGATTGAAGCGTGACCATCCGGAACTTTTCTTTCTTGACAAAGGTATTGAGATTGCTTAGGTCCAGAATCGGCCTCCAGTCCCCTGTCTTTTTTTTTGGAACTAAAAAGAACCTTGAGTAAGTTCCGAATCCTCTTTGGTCCGCTGGGACTGGTTGGATTACTCTTTTTCTAGCAGCTTTGAAATTTCTATAGCTGCAGGGTCTCGCAGATGGGGCGGCACATCTGGGAGTCTTTTCTTCGGAATTGGGGGCAATAGGAAAGGTATTCTGTAGCCTCTGGTAACAACGCTTTTTACCCAATTGTCTGATGTAAGATTTTGCCAGGCCTGAGGGTATAAAGCTAAGCGACCCCCGACTGCCTCCAGAGCAGGACAGTCGGGTCTCCTCTCAGGAGTGCTGGAAAGGTTTCCCAGGGGGTGTATCCCTGTCACCTTGGTTTTGCGGACCCCCTCTGCCGCCAGGGCGGCGTCTTCCACCTCTGCCCCCTCCTCTGCCTCTAGAGGGGGCATCACCCTGTGTGCCTGGGAAAGAGCCTTGGGGTTTTCAAAACCACATCTTTCCACCACGTTGCCCTTTGGGGTACGGTCTGGATGGGGTGGAAAAACGGACTCCGACAGCAGACAGAGTCTTTCCCTCTTGCTCACACTGGGTAAGGGTCTCCTTTACTTTGGGGCCAAAGAGAGTGGCACCATCAAATGGGGCGTTAGTAAAGGAAGACTTGAAGGCTTCCGCAAATGAACATAAGCGCATCCAGGATTGTCTACGAAGAGCAATCGCTGAAGCTGCTGCCCTACTCGATCCTTCGGCTGCATATGAGATCAGCCTCATGGACGAGTTTGCAATAGATGTAAGGGTATTGAGATGTGCTGTAACCTTTTCTGAAACAGCAGCATCTGTAGTACCCTGGAGGGTATCTCCCAACTCTTTGATTAGATCCCTCTGTAGCCGTGTGAAGTGGGTCAAATAGTTCAGGGATCGCATAGAAAAAGCCGCTGAACTAAAAATGCGCTTCCCATACCTGTCCATAGTCCTAGAATCTCTGTTAGGCGGATGGACAGATGAGGAAGATTCAGACATCTCCTTTTTCGTGGCCGCTGCCACCACCATAGCGTCCACTGGCACTCCCTTTGTCAGATAAGCCTTATCCTGAGGGGCAGTAATATATTTGTTAGGCTTTCTAGGGACTGGCTCCACCGTGTCAGGCGTCTCCCATGCCCTTCGAGCAATCAGCTCCATCAACTCATCGAAGGGCGGAGTGACCCAGGAGGAGGAAGGGTGAGCACCGAATGCCTTCAGCAAGACTGACTCATCCTCAGAAGGGGGGGGGGGATTTCCAATCACCTCTCTGCTTTAGGATCTCCAGGATGTCAGAAAAGAAGACATCCTCTGAGGGTGACTTTGGGGACCCTTCTGACTCATCCAAGTCAGTGTCTGATGTCAATGATTCTTGTGGAGAATCTAAGTGTCTCCTCTTACACAATCTTTTCCTCGGAACTTCCTCGGGGGGGGCATCCGAAGAAGCCTCTAAGGAAGAGGGGGCACCCTCCAGGGGTGGCTGAGACACAGGTGCTCGACGCTTAGATGTAGCCGTGGGTGCAGAGGAGGATAACGGTCCTTTATGGGAAGGAGAAGCTGTTTCTACTGATGTGGTTGTCTGAGTAGACAACACCTTCCTCATGAGGTCGAAGGCCCCCGGGTCCCGAGTCGAGGTATCTCCCGGTTCCGAGGAAATCGGAAGAATCCCCGAGACAGTCACCGAAGGCATCGACCCCGAGGACGGAGCCGAGTCGATCCGAGCCGAGGCCCCGAGAGGGAGCGTCGGAACCGAAACATCGGTCCGACTCTCAGTCCTGGATCCAAGGATGGATCTTCGGCTCCGAGACTCCGGTACCGGTTCCGACGGAGTCGAGGTGAACGGAGCCGACCGAGAGAAAGACGGTTCTGGCACCGAGGGCACCACAATCACCAGATCAGCCTCTCCCGGCTCCGAAGACTGGATAGGTTTCGGAGGAGGAACAGGTGGAGATAAGGGAAGGCCTTCGAGTCTCGACACCAGCTGGGAGGAGACAGAGATGAGCTTGGATAAGGCCGTATTCTCCATTAATTTCTGCACCACGCGGTCTACATCGGTGTCGGAGAGGGGCCTGGAAGAGCGCGTCGAAGGAATCGAAGACGGAGCCGACCTTAACAGTGCCGGGGGAGGGAGCTCCGTCACCGGTTCCAAGACTCGAGGCTCGGAAACTGACAACAGTTCAACACTCGGCCGCGAAGTCTGTGGAAACGGTGATCGAACTTTAACTGAAGAGCTCGGAGCCGATGACCTGGGCTCCGACGTCTTCGATTCCTTCGAAGATTTGGATGTCTGGTCTGATGCATCCAGAGCCTCTTGAAAAGTAGGTTTTAGAAGACCCCTATCCATAAGTTTCCTGCGCCAATCTGTCATGACCCTTCCACTGAAAGAATGACATATTGAGCAGTCTTCTTGCAGATGGAGAGGGCCAAGACAGTAGACGCAGGAACTATGATTATCAGTCACCGACATCTTCTGCCCACATTGGCAGCGTTTAAAGCCAGACTTAGCTTTCTCAGACATGTCACAATTTTAGGTACAGCTAACAGAGAAAAAGTCAATATTATGTCAAGTCCAGTAATTTTGTCTAATCCAGAAAACTTATTGTCAAATCCTGTAAAAAGTCAATCCAGTAGTCAATCCAAGTAAAAGGGTGGGGTAGGCCCCGAGGGAAAACTCTAATAAAGTATATAAAAAGACTTTATATGGAACCGAGAATTCCTCGAAACACTACTAACACACACACACAGTCACTTAAAGACAATTTTTTAGAAAAAAATTTAGAAGAAATATAAGAAATTTATAAATCTTAGCTTAAGGTTGCTCGAGCTCATCAAACTGATGCGAACGCTGCAGCGGCAAACTAGATCTGAGGTAAGGCATAGGGGGATTGTGGGAGTTAGGTTGGTCTCGAGCTTCTTCTCGATGCAGAGCTTGCCAAGTGGCCGACACGGAGCCGAGGATCGGCTCCGAACCCAGGTGTAAGAACAAACGGCGAGATTGAACACTCTCACATCTCTATCTTTCCACTTGAAGAAATCTTTAATTTTGGACATGGTGTCTCATTATAAGTATTCTCAGATTCTGACTCACAAGGAGTAGAGCAGTACCGGAAGATGACTGAAAGTTGTACCTTAATCCTTCCACATCAGATTCAGAGAAACTTTCTTTTCAGAGGAAGATGTTAATCTCCTTCTTTTAACTGGGGCAGAAACTGGAAGAGAGCGCTGAAGAGGCTATATGGCCTTAAATAAGACCTGTGCAAACATGAACCAATCCTCCTGAGAACTTTTATGTACAGAAGGAGTAGACAGATGTGTAGACTTTTGTGTGTGTGTGTGTGTGTGTGTGTGTGTGTGTGTGTGTGTGTGTGTGTGTGTGTGTGTGTGTGTGTGTGTTTTAGGGGACTTAAGCTTAATGGTTTTGGAAGAGGACTCTATAAGCCACATCTTCATAAGTGATATGGTGATGGTCTCCCTCACTAAGACTTGATATATGCCAATCCTTGCTCACATACAATATAAAATGTTGTTCTCCCTTCCCAGCAGGTCTACCTGACATACAGTCAGCCTGGACATGAGATGTTTCAGAGTCTTAGCAGCCTCTAGAGAAGATTCAACAGATGGCCCAGGAGACTGATGGTCTGAGGGCTGTGAAGGTGCCTCAAAGGAGTCATCAGTCCCGCACCACAGAAAAATTGAAGACATCTGAGTTTCTTCTGAAAAAATCTTTAGGTAACTTCTTTTTTTTTCTGGTAACAGTCCACTGATAGGGAATTTGATGCCACGGTTGCAAAAGCCAAATCATGCTTGTTTTCAAGTAAATTATTCAACAAATTTAAGCTATTCTTTACTGTTTCAGGAATAAAAGAAAGAGATTTCACAGTACCTGAGGTTGTGCTGTTCTCCCAGACAAAACACACAATAAGTATGGCAGTCCTTACAGGAGAATTGTCTACCAGAAGAACATTTGACTTTTCTGGCAGACATAAGATACTTTTGGAATAACTTTTACAGAGAAAATACAGCGTTCCTCAACAGGGATACTTATCTACCTAAAACTGCAGCTAATACTGACTGCCAATGCACACACCAAGAACATGACAATAAGTCTGCATTAGCATACATAATGGCAAGAAAATTCTAAATTTTGGCATACCCATACACCTCTCTTACACTAGCTCATACTCTTGTTCCAAGGGTGGATGTACAGTGTATGAGGTAGGCGCCAAAAGGTTTGTAGAATGCCTGGATGTCTGACATCCTTGGCAGGACATGTCCTACATAATTAAGAGTTACTGCAGCACTGATAAAATGCAGAGCATATACTGCTGCCTCCATAGGGATTTTCTAGCTAGAGCATATCTACTTGACATCCCAGATTATATCAAGGTGGCCATGTTAAATGCTAGGCATATAAACAAAAAGTTAACTGAGCTCATAGTTCTCCTCTAACATTCAATCACATCCATACCTGTGTAGTTACAGAAAACTGACTTCATTGTAGTGACATCAGTGTCTATCATGTCTTCAGACCCACTGGTAACTGTGAGGGGAGTATCTGTACTTCTCCCTGATCCCTCCCTGCTCATTATCTCATGGCATATTCATCATGATTCCTACATGAAAGCTGCAGAGATCCCAATTACACAGTGAATAAATCTAAGTACTACATCACTGCCAGCTACAAATCACCTTCCACATCCCATGGTGACCACAATAATTACTTAAATGCTTTAGATAAACTTGTTATCCATCTCAATGCTATTTTCCTAGGTGGCCTTAACTACTAAACCATCACATGACAAAATCTATACTGCCAATAACAAATACACTCAATGCTTACTAGACTTTCTTAATATCGAATCTCTTTAATAAACTGTCAGTGTTCCCTCTAGAGTCCCCAAAATCCTGTATACCATCCTCACAAACATGGCTTCTTCTTGAACGCCACCATGTGTATCTCTACTCCCAAGTTAAATCTGACCACAAACCCATAATCTCCTTCTTTAAAACTAGTTGTACCCAAATGCAAATATTACCATATTTAGGGGGTTCTCAAAAGCAAGCCTAAATAAATTCCAAAACAAGCATACTGACCCATTATCAAAGCTACCATCTGCACCTCTGATTCTGCTTACACCTGAATATTTCTTTTATGTTGAGAACTCCATTACAATTCACTCCAAACATAGTAATAAATTTAAAAAACACACCTTCATGGTGGGATATTTGTATCAGTAAACTGCTTAACAAAAGAAAGAACATAATCAGTTCATACTGGGATCTCAATGAAATACCAGTATTATAACAGATAATTTGGCACCAACTTTACTGTTCTCATCCAGATGGTTATTACACTATTTGTAAATCTTCCCCCCAAAATTTTTCCATAGGCCCTGATAATGTCCAGGTTGCCTACTTATTAGCACTAAATATAGAATAGCTACCTTCTTATTTTGATCCTCTCCACAAGTTACATACTTGATATTTGGAGAATTGCTACAGATCTAGCTACACAAGGGTGGTCCTTTCCTCTATCCACTTAATTAAATAACTCATTAGACTCACCAGTCGTATGCAGGGTAGGGAGGTCATCATATTCAAACTCATTAATAAAACATATGTAACTTTCTGGCCATGAACCAAACCAATCTGTCTTTGTCAAAGGTAGATCCTGTCTTCTTAACAATGAAGCTTCTTCAAATAGGTCACAAAAACACAAAAAAGTGTCATTCTATTCACACTACCTACTTTAACATTGTCAAAGCTTTCAGTACAATCCCCTGTGTAGGTATTACTGATAAACTTGCAAAATAAATGTAAATCCCTACACTGTGTATTGGTTGGCTAATTGGTTACATGACTAAACTCATGTACTTGAAAGTTGCAGACTCTCATTCTGCATGTAAAAATATTACCAATAGTGTCCTGCATGGTTCAGAATCAGGTCCTTTCCTTTCTTGCATCTACTTCTCTGCTACCCAATCTAATGTTGTAGATGTGTGGTTACCTCAGTTTGCTGATGACTGCACACTAGTCACAGTTGTCAAATCATCTTCCAACACACAGACACATCAGCAAGGGCTTGACTATGCCAACTCCTAGTGTACTAAAAATAGTCTTCAGCTAAAGGCTAAGAAATGTAGTAAGGTGCTATTAGGTAAACAAAAATGTCCTATGTCTTATAGGTTCATAGGTTCATAGGCTGGTACTGGGCTATCTGCCCGAAGTCATATATTAGCCCAGCCACATTGTGCGGTATTCACCGCCCCTTTAGTAGTTCCCTAGACCCTTGTACTAGCAGCTAGTACCTTTGGCCCCTATATAGTAGTGCTATTGGTGTGATACCCGGTGTGAACTTTCTGTTACCCATCCACTCATCAAGGTTCCTCTTGAAGAGTGACAGTGAGGGGCTCTGTCTTATGTAGATCGGGACCCTGTTCCATAGTAAGGGAAGTCTCTGCGAAGGGAATCTATCCCTCCAGCATGTTCTATTCATTGTTGTGTTGAGGTTTATATCCCTAGAGCGTGTAGCTTGAGTAGATTTGGTTTTGCTAAGACGGTGCATGTTCAACAAATCTGGGTTGGACATGGCTCTGTACGTTAGACAGAGATCGCCTCTGAGAAAGCGGTATGCAACAGAGAACAGTCTTAGCTTTTTCAATCATGCTGCATAGGGCAACTGTTTGATGCCAGTAATCCTCTTGGTTAGGTACCTTTGTGGTCTCTCCAGCTGCTGGAGATGTCTAGCCAGGTACATTCCAATTGGTGCACTGTACTCAATAATGGGTCTGATGAGGGAAGAGTACAGGGGCACCATTACATCCTTAGATCTTGATGTGAACCCTTTTGTGATCAGATGGGTCACATAGAAGGATTTTCTAACCACTTTGGCAACATGGTTATCAAAGGAAAGCTGACTATCTACTTGGGTCCCTGGATCCCTTATTTCTTCTTCAGATTTCAGGGGATTATCTCCTATGTTGTAGTTTGCGGGTACTCTGTTTTTTCCAAAGGGGATTACTACGCATTTTTTTGCATTTAGCTTGAGACCATGGCTTTGACACCATGCATCAGTCTCATTTAGGCCCTTCTGGAGGACCTCCATGTCGGCCGGAGACTCTATTATAGGACCCAGTTTGCAGTCGTCCGCAAACTTAGCCAGCCACAGCCCTTCCGTGCTTGCCTGTACTTCTGAAAAGTATATGCCAAACAGGAGGGTCCCCAAGACAGAGCCCTGAGGCACACCACTCGTTACTGGTCTGGATTCGGACATAGATCCCGCTACTCTTACTTTATGGGATCTGTCTGAGAGCCAGTTTGCGATCCATCTTGTGACATAAGGGTTTATGTCCAGGCTGGTGAGCTTATCAATAATACCTGAATGGGGAATGGTGTCAAATGCTTTAGCAAGGTCAAGGTAAGCCGTGTGTACCTCCTTTCCCTTATCTATAGCTTGAGTAACTGTCTCAAAGAAATCCACCAGGTTCAGGAGGCATGATCTGCCCTTGACGAAGCCGAACTGTGTGGGGTCCAGTGACTGGAGGTTCCCAATCTCTCCATTTATGAGTTCCATAATGATTCGCTCCATAGCCTTACAGATCAGACTGGTCAGACTTATTGGTCGGTAGTTCCCAGGGTCAGTTGTGGCCCCGCCCTTGTGTAGCGGGACCACCATTGCCGTGCGCCATTCTATGGGCACATATCCTGTGAAGAAGCTGAGACTGAACAGGGTATTAAGATGCGGGGTTAATTCCTTTTGGAGCTCGCGTATGACACAGCCTGGGACACCATCTGGTCCCATGGAGGCAGTGTTTTTAGCTTTAGATAGAGCCTTGTTAACCAACATATCAGTAATAATTGGACTTACACAATCCCCTAGAATGGTAATAGGCCCTGTAGGTGGTGAGGGGGGGGGGGGGATTTGCATTGAACCTGTCAGCCAAGATGTTGGCAATGTCAGAAGGGTCAGTGTATTTTGTTCCATTTTGTACTAGCTCAGAACAGACCTGAGCGTTGCCATTTAGGTTTTTGACGTAGTCATAGAAGGCCTTACAGTTTTTTTTTTGTTGTTTGTTTTTTTACAGAAAAGTAGCAAAAACAGTAGTAAAAAATAATTCACATGCAGTGCAAGCTAGCACACTTGAGTATGCAGCAATATTAGACCAAACACAGTTTAAAAATGCAATTAAATTAAAAAGGACTAAAAGCAAGTGCAGAAAGAGTTTATTAGGTAGAATGTGGTAAAGAGATGGGACGGGGGAGTGTCCCAGATCAAATCTACAGTGGGGCGGGCAGCTGCAAAAGTCAACAAATTTAAACTACAAACCAAAAATAAGGAGGGTGGGTGGGACAAAAGAGTTTCAACAGAGATCTAAGCAAAAACTAACAGTACAAACTTTAAAACCAAAAAAATATTCTCAGCTCTGTATATTTGCCAATCAGTCTCTCAGAACAGTGAGACAACAGTTTCAACACAGATCTAAGCAACAATTAAACTCTATAACCAAAAAAAATATATACTCAGCTCTGTATAATTGCAGATAATATGTAAGGCAGTATCTCAGAACACAGGTTCCAGCAATTTGAATCGTACAGATGACACACCCTCTAAGTTCATAACATCACCAAGGTATTGTTCAGCTATGTTTTCTTTTTTAAAACAAGAAATATCTTTACTGAATTATCACTTATGGCATAGGCAATCATACATTCCTATAAATAAAACAAACCATTCTGGCATATTTTCAGTTGCAAACATTATACAGCACATATAATATTCTATACAGTAACTGTCAATCAAACATTACATAGCTCATTCAGTTCCTGCCTTCCTTTAAACCTCATACCTCCTGCAAAACTATATTCTGCATGTATTGTTCCCAAAACTTCCATTTTTCTATGTATTTTAATCCTACTTTCAATTCTTTTATCCCTGTTACTATATTCACTACTTCTAGTACAGTTGATATAGACTTTGACTTCCATTTTCAGTACTTACGTATTATTGCAACCACATTGCAAATCTCTCGCAACCAGGTTCCAAATTGGTCATAATTGTGGAAATCAAGGACAAACAAGTAGTTGTTCTTACTGTCCTGAATTTGGACTGATAAGTACACTGGATGCGACATTTTACAGTTCTGTTATTTGTACTTGAGATGAGCTGCGCACCATGTGACCCAAAACTAGTGGGTTGTTGTGAAAGTCATTTGAGAAAAAAACAGCAGTTTGTGAGCTTTCTCTTTACATCCCTCACATAGTATGTTGCCCCGCAGAAGTGGTATCCTCTCGTATCTCTCTTAAGTGACAGCAAGCCATACTGTTAAAACTTTCTCATTTCTATACTATCTTTTCACCCCTTTTTGCATGGTTTCAGAACCATCAACCTGTAAGACATTACCGGGGAAGGGAATAGCTACAAAATGTCATCATGTGAAAGGAGTACATTTATTGGGTGTCAATGTATATGTTCTGTGGTTCCAGTTTTCGGTAAAGCAGAAAGAAACACACTTGCAATAATTTCATACCTACTTATTTTTCACAGGGTTCACATATAATCAGGTTGTCCTGGCATTGGGATTCAGAGTAAGTTTGCACAGCCTGGTCCACAGCCTTTAAAATGAAAACAGCTGTTGAAGGACGTCAAGCTGGAAGAGGATTTTGGGGCTTACTACTGCTCCTGGGTGTTCACCCAATGTAATAAAAAGCTGTTTGGTAGCTTTCCCAACCCCTGCAAGGCCAGAAAGAGTCGCTAGGCCATAACTTCAAGAATTCAGACACATTTGCAATGTAGTTGTGATAATACGTAAGTACCCCATTTTCTATTAATTGCTTTTTTGGCAGCCACCAGAATTAAACTCACCTTGGCCTTACCATGTCTATGCAATTCAATTCTGTATCTCAACTCAAAAATCATCTCCTTAGTTACACCAGTTTGCTCACCAAGTATTTCTGACAGAGTAGTCTACAGGGAATTTTTAAAGTCTGCCAACTCATTACACTCAAAAAATATGTTCCCAATTACATCTTTCTTCCCCATCACATGTCCAACATTTGCAATCTACCTAATTAAAAATACTTTTGAGTCTGCCTGGGGTATAAAAATATCTATACAAACACATCAAGCAAAAATCCTAAATCTTCTAGATTTGTTGCATATTTGGGAGACATACATATTGCCTCCCATTGTTTCTTTGTGACTTGCATAACCAGTCTCTGTTCCCAATCCTTTCTAACCTCCTCTGATTGATTCCTGTAACTATTGTGCAATATTTTATATACCCTACTAATTATCCCTTTAACAGCAGCTTCTGTTCCAGATTCTACTAAAAACTGTACTAGTGCTGGTCTTTCACTTAGGATACCACTATTCCTTTCTCTTTGCCTATACTCTGAAATCAATCCTTAATGGGGAAGGCAATTTTTAGACAGCAGACCATGTGTATTCTTGATGTCTTCCCATTCTACTACTTTTCCCTCTCTGGTTATTTGCTCCAAATACCTTGGCTCTTTTGCCAGTTTTCTTAAATAAATTCCAGCCTGCTCTTGCCTATTCTCTGTACCTAACTGCTTCCTTATTGGCAGAATCTCCTTTCTTCATTCTCATTTTGACTAAATTCTTAGAATACGTTCTGCTACTTTATGAATATAATCTTCTGTATGGTTATTGTTCTTCTCCTTAAGGATCTGCGTGCAAAATCATAGTCTCTGCTTATTTCCTGAGCTTCTCCCCACTTCATTATCATCCCTTTCCACTTTGAATTATAGCTCTCTACTTGTGGCAGGACTTGGTTCAAAGGATCTAAAATGTATCCAACTGAAGAAAATCAGGAGCAAAATAGCTGAGAGGTATCCAACAACTTTTATTCTTTAAGAAAGATAAAAAAATCAGTCAAGCGCTTTCGCCTGGTTCCTACCAGGCTTTATCAAGATGAAGAACCTTTACAAAACAGAATTGTTAAATACTACTTGAAATCAACAACTAATTAGTTCGAATACAATTAAGGTTGTTCTAATTACAGATTTAAAGCACCAGTGACATCCCTAGTATCAAATCTAGCAACAAGCTAGTGAGATTCATTGCACAAATAAATGTTAACAAAAATGCTTGAAACATTTGCGAAATTGCATCTGGACGAGCTCTTAAAAGTATTAAACTTGCAGATAAATTAATAAATAAATAGATAAATGAATACAATCACTTGTCATATTAAAAACAGGTAACAAATAATAATTCATGAATTTCATTCATATACATCTCCTGCAGCACCAATCTATACTGTTGTCTGCTGAAATATGAGGCCCTATTTAATTATAAAAAATTATACCATTAATAACCAAAACAATGAAATACAGTAGGGTCTTCCCAACCTAAAAAAATATATATAAAAATGAAACCTGAAGAATAATGTGTAACCAACTCATAATTTTTCTCTATTTAATTTTAGAACGCTGGCTATACTAATACCTTCGTTCAAACCTGGAATTTTCGTGGCATTCAGCTTAAGTTGCCACATTAATTCCTTATTTTCCAACCGAGTCTCCCAGTCACCCCCTCTGGGATCCTGAGTGACTTGATCCAAAACCAGAAATTTTAAATTCATTTTACTACAGACCAAAGAGTGCTTGTAAAAGGCGTTGGTATCCTTTTCCTTCGAAACCTCATATAGATGCTCATATATCCTTTTTCTTAGTGGTCTCTCGGTCCTGCCTATATAAAAACTACCGCATTCAGTGCAGGTACCGAGATAAACCACCCCTTTGGATGCACAATTAAAGTAGCCCTGGGTACTAACTCTAAAATTTCTGGATGGAATAAAGAGGTTACTTTGGTCATGAAAGTGGCCAATATGTGAGAATGAATACCTTTTTCAGTCCCAAATTTACAGGAAGGGAACCTTTTCTAACACCTTTTTACACTTTGATAGCGGTCATCCGTTTTATCAGAAAAAAGGTATTGTAAAAGGACAGCTCATTCGAGCATCCAGAATGACAAGCACCTTAGCACTTTTTTTGAATGAGGTTGATTTTCTTAAGAAACTCTTTTTAGAGAGGGGCTACCCAATTCATCTGGTGGAAAATTTGATCAAAGAAGTTTTACAAGAGAGGGAATCAAAATACCCACCACTACTTGGTAAAGGTAGGGGTTTGATACCAACTATTGGCACCAACCAATGTTTACAAAGTAGTAATTTTATTTATACTTACACTAGAGACTCCCATCATATAGAAGCATCCATTCTCACATATTGGCCACTTTTGAAATTGCAGGATGACATCAACAAAATCATTCCTGACAAGCCTGGTTTTACAAGAAGGAGAGATACCAACTTAAAGGGTTTGTTGGAAGGTGGCTACAGGTACAAAAAGGACTTGTATCGTTGCAACAAAGTAGGTACTTTTAAATGTGGTGCATGTAAGCAATGCGCCTACATTCATGACCAAAGTAACCCCCCCCCCCAACAAACTTATTTTGGGATCAGACAACACATAAATGCATATGTTCAACTGGATTCATCTTCCTGATTTAAGACCTTTCAAACTACTATCATTATAATCAATACCCATCAATTACAGCCACCTGACTTCGTACACCTTGAATTTCTGATTGAGATAAAAAAATGGCCATAGCAAAGTATTCCAAACTGCTTTACAGAAATGCACACTAGTCCTACAAAGCCAGATTAATGACTGTTTAATTTGATTTTGACAGCCGGATAAGCCATTCTAATCCACAGACTGCCCCCATATTCAGTAACTGTAGCCTCACTGCTGACTGTGTACAGCTCAGTGCTTGACTGTGGTAAAAATAATAATTTTGGATACAATAATGCATTTCAGGTTTATTTCATACAAACACATAGTAGCCCAAGTATTCCAACTTATTTCATATATGCACACTAGGCCTTCAAAACCACACTGTATAAACTGACCGTACAAAATTTCATCCACAGTCACCCCTCCAACACACATCCAACCAGCAGTTATAACCATTCTGCCATGTACACCTCATCTGACCATGGTAAAAAATAAATAAACAATACTATTCAACCTCTTAGAGCAAGAATCAGGACAAAGACAAAAATAATGAAATACAAAGGCTCATAATCAGGGAGAGATTTTAGATATTGCTGTTATATATTTCAATTTGCCAGAATAAAATGTTTGCATTGGCATGCATTTTCTGAAGAACATGAAATCTGAAACTCAAATGTTTGTCGTTATAGTTACTACTTGCCAGTAAGTCACAACTGTATGAAGAGCAGATCACAATGAGGCAAAGATGTAGACACTGTGCAAAATCATCAACAGTTTCAACTTGATTTTGCACAAACAGTGCCAAAAGCTTACTTGATACAAATGCAAACTAGTTCTGTAAAGCCAAAACAAAAGTTGAGCAAAACGGCAAAAGGGTAAGTTGCTTTCATCCATATCCAGCCCTTTCCCCCACTTAAGAAACTGCAATTATCGATGCCTGGGTAGAAAAGCCCATATTTTGAGGCAATGACTAAAATATGAGGCAAAGTCAAAGACATTCTGCAAAATCATGAACAGTTTCAACCTGGTTTCACAAAAATGGCACCCAGAGAGTAAATATTCTAGTTTATTTCATACAAATGTATGCTAGTCCTGTAAAGCCAGACTGTAATCTGGGCCAACAGCAAGCGGTAAGATGCAGACCAAAAATTAGGCAAAGACAAAAACATTCTCAGAAATAATCGAAAGATTAAATTTTGTTTCACTCAAAAAATGGCCAGAGAATAAATATGCCAATTTACTTCACACAAATGTGCATTAGTCCTTAAAGTCAGACTTTAAAATGAGCAAATGAAGATGGCAAGGTACTTGCACCCAAACCACAACTAGCTCCCTTAATCTAGCTGCCTGCCAACACATTAAATAAAGAGACAGAAAGGCTGTTCACAGGTGAGTAAATATTCCAATTTACTTAGCAAAAATGAACATTAGCACCTAATGACAGACTTTAAAATGAGCAAATAAAGAAGACAAGTTGCTTTTTTTCACAGCACAGCCTAGCCACCCTTCCATAAAAGAGAATTGATTGATATGCCTATTTATTTCACACAAATGTAAACCAAGCTCTTAATGGTAGGCTTTAAACCGAGGAAGTGAAGACAGGCATGTTATTTCCATCCACAGCAAAACAAGCCCCAACCTGCTTGCCTGCCAACATACTTAAAAAGAGATGAAATATTCCAATTTATTTCAAACAAGTGAAGTCTAGTCCTTAATGCCATACTTTAAACTGAGCAAAGGGTACAAATAGAAGTTATGTTCTTACCATAACGTTCCATGTTAGTTGTCTTCTTCTCGCCTTCTTCTTGCTGGATGGGTTCGGAGCCGACCTCGGCTCCGACTCGGCCACTCTAAAAGCTCGAGAGTTGGTTCCACCGGCTCGAGGCTCCCCTTATATCCCACAATGCTAGGCGAGAGTTACCTCAGATCTCGTTTGTAAGCTAACCCCAGCTTATAACAGAAACAGTATAACTGTAAAACAGAATCCACCTCTAACAACAGGAAGAAAGAAGGGTGACCTACATCCTGAAACAAGAAATATGCATAATAGCATACGACTAAGAAAGAGGTGGTAGAAAGAGAGGTCACGATCACAACTCCTCTAGGTCTGTCCAGGCCAGCTGCAAGGAGGGTGGGACGCAAGAAGAAGGCGAGAAGAAGACAACTAACATGGAACGTTATGGTAAGAACATAACTTCTATATGTTAAGTTGTCTATCTCGCCTTCATTCTTGCTGGATGGGACCGCCCCTAGCACCTTGTCCCGGGTGGCCTAACGGAACAGACTCCTGAGAACAGTGGAACCAAAATTAGCTCTATGCCTAGAAGCTAAATCCAACTTATAATGGGAAATAAAAGTGTGAGGAGTAGCCCAAGTAGCCGCTGCACAAATGGTGTCAATAGGCAGTCTGTCTTGGAAGGCTAGAGAAGTAGCCAAAGCTCTGGTGGAATGGGCTTTAGGTTTATTAGGCAGTTATTGGTGTCTAATCTCATAAACAAGGGTAATCAGAGATGTTAGCCATCTGGATAATGATACCTTTGAAACTGGAAGTCCCTTTCTGCTTTCCGCATAGGAGACAAACAGCTGATCAGATTTTCTGAATTGTTTCGTCCTGTCCAAGTAGTACCTTAATTGACGATGAACATCCAGGCAGTGTAATTTTTGTTCAGACCTATTTGAATACTCTGGGAAAAAGACAGGGAGGTCAATGCTTTGGTTTAGATTTGATGTTGAAACCACCTTAGGCAAAAAGGACGGGTTAGTTCGTAAGGAAACTCTGTCCTTATGGAACAAAAGATAAGGAGAACGACAACTGAGTGCTTGAAGCTCTGAAACTCTTCTAGCTGATGTAATAGCTACCAGAAAAAGAGTTTTCCATGATAATAATTTTAAAGAACAGGAAGCTGCAGGTTCGAAAGGGGGAAGAATCAAAGAAGCAAGAACTAAATTTAGGTCCCAAGGAGAAGGAGGATTTCTTATAGGAGGTCTGAGAAGAAAAACTCCTTTCAAAAAGGCTTTGCAAAGTTTGTGGGACATTAGGGCAGATTCAGAAATGCCCACATGAAAATTAGAAATAGCTGCCAACTGAACCTTAAGAGTAGATGGAGATGAACCTGCATGGAAGAGTTCAGCAAGAAAATCAAGGACTAGTTGGATGGAAGCGGTGAAAGGATCTATGTCCTTTCCTTGTGCCCAATATGAGAAGCGTTTCCACTTACTCAAATAAATCTTTCGAGTGGAAGATTTATGGGAAGCAATCAATATATCTCTAACCGAGTGAGATAAATGAGGAAGCCTGGCTACGGTTGGCACTGGAGGAACCAAGCAGTGAGGTTCAGAGAGGGGAGGGAGCGATGAAACTGACCCGATTGGTGGATCAAAAGATCTGGAACTAGGTCCAGACTCCACGGTCGCTCAAGAGATAACGATGTAGAAAGGGGAACCACACTTGTCGAGGCCAGTAAGGAGCAATGAGGATCAATGAGGCCTTCTGAGCGATAGCTTTCTGTATTACTTGAGAGATCAGAGGGAAAGGAGGAAATGCATACAGAAGTCCCCGGGGCCAAACTTGGACTAGAGCGTCCCTGCTGGGTTGGCCTGGTAAAGGGAATAGAGTGAAGTATTCTCTGCACTTGCTGTTTTGGGGAGTAGCAAAAAGATCGCAGCAAGGCTGACCCCACTTGAGAAATATCTCTCTCACTACAGAGTCTTTCAGAGACCACTCGTGAGGCATGAGTATAGCTCTGCTCAACTTGTCCGCAATGTGATTGGACTTCCCGGGGATGTGCGTTGCTATCAGAAAACGCTGAGAAGAAATCACCCATTGCCATAGTCTGAGTGCTTCTCGACACAGGGGGTATGATTTGGTTCCGCCTTGTTTGTTGATGTACCACACTACAGACATGTTGTCTGTCTGGATTGCAATCGTTCCTAAGGGAAGAGAGTCTTGAAGGGCTTGCAACGCTAAAAGCACTGCTCTCATCTCCAGAACATTTATGTGCAAGTGGCATTCGTTTGGTTGCCATGTGCCCTGGACTGTCCTGCCCTGATAATGCCCCCCCCACCCGATCAGGGAGGCATCCGTTGTCAGAGTAGCAACCGGAGGAGGTGGAACAAATGGTCTTCCCGACAGGAGCTGGGGGGAAGACATCCACCACATGAGATGCTTTTGCACGCTTGCGTGATCATAATGGTGTGAGACATTGGAAGTTCCTGGTATGACCATTGAGAAAAAAGCATCCACTGAAGGATCCGCATGTGGTATCTGGCCAATGGGAGGAGAGGTATGGCCGCTGCCATGATTCCCAACACCTTTAGAACTAACCTGGCTTTGGCTGTGTTGTTGTTGAGAAGAAGTGACACCAATTTGTGAATGTCTGATATCCTATGGTTCGTTAGCGTTGCAGACATGTTTATAGTATCTAAATTTGCCTATGTAGGTAATAGTACGACAAGGCGACAAAACAGACTTTTCGCAATTTATTGAAATACCCAGTTTTTGACAAACGCGAAAAGTATAATCTCTGGCCATCAAAAGGAGATGCTTGGTGGGAGCTGTGAGAAGCCAGTCGTCCAAATATGGAAACACCTGGAATCCTTGTCGTCTCAGGTGAGAAGCTACCACTGCCATGCATTTGGTAAACACCCGGGGGCAGTGGTGAGACCAAAGGGCAGGGCCCTGAACTGAAAATGACTGGTTCCCAGCCTGAAGCGGAGGAATCTTCTGGAGCGTCTGTTCATTTTTATGTGATAGTACGCATCCCGAAGGTCTATAGAGCACATCCAGTTTCCTTTGCCCAAAAGGGGAAGAATGGATTGCAGCGTGACCATCCGAAATCTTGTTTTCTTGACTGATTTGTTCAAGACACTGAGATCCAAAATCGGTCTCCAGTCCCCTGTTTTCTTTGGAACTAAAAAGAACCTTGAGTAGATTCCGGATCCTTGTTGGTCTGCTGGCACTAACTGAATTGCTCTTTTGCAAGCAGTTTTGAAATTTCCAAAGCTGCTATATCCCTTTGAGTGGGTGGAACATCTGGAAGGGATTTTTGACTGATTTGGAAAACGAAGAAAGGGGATAGAATAGCCTTCGGAAATGATGGACTGTACCCATTTGTCTTGAGTCAGGGATAGCCAGGCTTCTGGGTACAGTGACAATCTTTCCGACTGCCTCGGAAGATGGCCAGTCCGGGAACACCTCAGGGATGCTGAAAGGCGTTGTCAGGGAAGCCTTCCCGGTTGACCTGGTTCTGGACCCCCTGCCCCTAGGGCGCGTCTACCATTGTTATTCCCACCTCTGCCTTTGGTAGGAAAACGACTCTGTGCGTCAGGCGAAGTCCCTTGAGATTGTTTACGGAACCACATCTTCCCACCCTTCTGGCCTTTGGGGTAAGGCCTAGAAGGAGTCGAAAAACGGACTCCGACGGCAGAAAGGGTCTTGCCATCAGTCTCGCACCTAGTCAGGGTTTCTTTCACTTGAGGACCAAAGAGAGATGATCCATCAAAGGGAGTTCGTGAAAGACGCCTTGAAAGGTTCCGCAAAGTTGCATAGCCGCATCCAGGCGTGCCTACGTAAGGCTACCCCTGTCCCTGCGGCTCTGCTCGCTCCATCGGCCGCATAAGAGAGGAGGCATGGAGGAGTTGGATATGGAATTAAGGGTAGCCAGCTGCGTGTTCATTTTCTCTTGGAAACCCGCAGCTGTAGGGTCCTTAACATTTCACTCGCTTCCTTGATCAAGTCCCTTTGAAGACGAGTGAAATGGCACAGGTAATTCAGCGAACGCATGGTAAATGTCGCTGAGGAGAACATCCGCTTCCCGTACCTATCCATGGACCTAGATTCCTTGTTAGGTGGATGGACAGGCACTGAAGGATCAGCCAGTTCCTTCTTTGTGGCAGCAGCTACCACCATAGCATCCACAGAAACTCCTTTTGATAAAACTGCTTGTCTGATGGAGCTGTGATGAATTTGGAGGGTCTCCTGGGAGTGGGGTCCACTGAATCAGGAGCCGTCCATGCCTTCTTAGCAACCACCTGCATGAGGGGTCGAAGGGGGGGGACACCCAGGAGGTGGAAGGACGAGAGCCAAACGCCTCAAGATACACAGATTCGTCCTCCGAAGGGTTGAGGGCTGGCCAATTTCCCCTCTGTTTCAGGATCTCCAGAATGTCTGCAAATGAGACATCTTCAGAAGGGGAACAGGGGGAACCCTCAGAATCATCCAGATCTGTGTCCGACGTGATAGACTCAGGTGAGTCAATGTGCTTCCTCTTGCACTTCCTCTTCCGAGGGGGCTCTTCTGCCAAATCAGGAGAGGCCTCGGAAGAGGATGAAATCCCCAAAGGGGGCTCCTGAGGAGCTTGCTCTCTGCGGTCCGGGATGAGGGAGTGAGTCGACTTACCCTGAGGCAGCATAGAGGGAGGGGCTGACGGAGCCGACTGTGGAGTAGAGCCAGGCTCTAACACACTCCGCATGACCTCGAATGCACCCCTGTCAGGCAGAGCCAGAGGTCCCCGCTCTGAGGAGCTAAGGACCCCCCTCGGCACCGACAGTGATGGCTCCGAGGCCGATGTCGGAGCCGAACTCACCAGCGCCGAAGCACCGAGAGGGAGAGGGGGGTCGGACAAGGGTCCGATGCCACTCACCCCCTCGGAGCCGACGAGGGAAGTCCGGCGCCGAGATTCCTCCAAGGAAGAAAACGGAGCCGACGACGGCGCCGAAGACAATTGTCTCGGCTCCGCAGTGACCACAGTCTCGGTTCCGACACGACCCGGCTCCGAACTCAAAAGAGTCGAAGGAGGAAAGAGTCGATGGACCGGGGCCGGCACCGACTGATGAGTCGGGCTCTGAAGCATCTGGGCTAGTGCCTCGGACTTAAGCAGTCGACTCACCACCCTCTGAAGGTCATGATCGGAGAGCCTCGATGACCTAGAGGAATGAGACCTTTGGCTCCGTTCAGACAGCAGGGGAGATCCTGCAGCCGAATGAACGGAGCCAAGAGAAGGTGACCTAGACCTCTTTCTGGTTGTCGGCTCCGAAGATCTTGTCGGAGCCGACACGGGTACCTCGATAACCTCGGCCCGCCGAGCCGAGGAAGCCACAGAAACTGTGGACTGAGTCTTATCGGCTCCAGCCGGAGCCGATAAAGGCAAAGGTTGAACAACCTGAGGTCTCGGCTCAGAAGCCGGAGCCGAAGACCTCGATGCCTTAGAGGGCTTCCCTGTTGAGACAGACAGGGAATCCTCTGGCTTCAACAAGCCTCTCAGAATTAGCTTGTTTTTCTTTCCTGCAGGACCCTGGGGCTGAAGCCATGGCAAACAGCACAGGAGTCCTGCAGGTGCAAAGGCCCCAGACAATAGACACAAGAAGTGTGAGCGTCTGTCAGAGACATTTTCTGACAGCACGCATCACACTTCTTGAATCCGGAGACCTTTGCTTCTTTAGACATAGCCTAACTGACAGGTGTACACAAACACACACTCAAACACCCAGTTATACCCTGTCAGAAAATATAATAAATTTTGTAATAATACTAGAATTTAAGTACAAAATTATAGTAAACTACACAAACACTCCCTTAGGGAAGAGAAGGCCTAAGGCCCAAGGGAAGAACCAAAGGTTCTTTAGACAGAAACGGGAAAAATATAGGGTCGGGGATAAAGTTCTATAATCTACACTAATCTAAGAAGAATTTAACTTAAAAAGGGGGAAAAAGAGTAACTTTTAGAAGAAAAAGCTAACACTCACCAGGAACCGGTAGAAGCAACCAACCTCGAAGCTGTAGCGGCAAACGAGATCTGAGGTAACTCTCGCCTAGCATTGTGGGATATAAGGGGAGCCTCGAGCCGGTGGAACCAACTCTCGAGCTTTTAGAGTGGCCGAGTCGGAGCCGAGGTCGGCTCCGAACCCATCCAGCAAGAATGAAGGCGAGATAGACAACTTAACATTTTGCTTTCACCCATACTTTACTAGTCTAAAAACATCTGTAAAGACTTAAAAAAGTAAAATTATCCCATGTGCCTCTACTACTGGTGGTTTAAAGTATCATACAGTGAATACTCTACCTTTGCTGGGTCTTGTAGTTTTTACTAAATGGTTCAGTACAATGAATGGGTGTTGTACTGAACTTCCATGCAGTACTCATGGACCTTAGGGTTAGGGCACGGGTCATAGCAAGGGGATAGCCCATAGGGCTATCCCCTTACCATGACAGTTGCCCTAACCCTAAGGTCCGTGATGACTGCAGCGCAGTGAAGGACATAGCAATTTCCTCCACTATGGTGCGATAGTCACGAACCTTAGGGTTTGGGCATAGGTTAGGGTAAGGGGATAGCTTTACTAACTATCCCCTTACCCTAACCCGTGCCCTAACCCTAAGATCCGTGACTATCACACCATAGTTGAGGACATAGCTTGCTTTTTATGTCCTCCACTGTGCTGTGGTGTTTTCGGTGAAGTGCACTTACGCAAAAGTTCACTTTCGTTAAAGTGAACTTTCACAGAAGTGAGGCTTCCTATTACAAGTTCGAAGTAGTGAACTTTCATTCTTGTAATAGGAATCCATATATATATATATATATATATATATATATATATATAAAAATAAACATATATATATATATATATATATATATATACATATATATATATATATATATATATATATATATACACATACATACATGCATACATATATATATATATATATATATATATATATAAAAATAAACATATATATATATATATATATATATATATATATATATATATATATATATATATATATATATATATATATATATATATACACATACATACATGCATACATATATATATATATATATATACACACACACACACACACACACACACACACACACACACACACACACATATATATGTCGCTATACATATATAGCCTTTAACACATACACAACAAAACACACACATACACATCTCTTATGAAAGGGCACCAGTCCCAATGCAGAGTTTATAAGGTTCTTAAAACATCTGTAATTTTATAATGAAGAAACCTCGAGTACAGGTGTGAGAGGAAGTGACAGCTACTAAAAACTTGCTGATACATCACTCTTTACAAGAACACATTGCAGAAGTGACTCTCCCCAAGTTAGAGATTTTGTGTTTTGACAACTTTGACACTAGTAATATAGTGTAAACAAATGCTGACATGCACAATAGTGTACCACAGAGTTCAAATTTTTGTGAAGATCATACATAGGAGTCTGAAGAGGTCAGCTGTCACATAAAAAGACTGGACAAAAATGTAACTCAGCTGAATTAAATGAGAAATAGTTTACCAATGGTAGACATTTAAAAGGGACTGGGGAAGTACTTTTTGAAAACTGTTTGAAAAGAAATTTAAATATTCAAAAGACAAATACAGTATTCTAGCAGGGAATGTCCTATTCATCTTATGAAAACCACAAACTTCAGTCACAAACAAGCAAGTTTACAAATAACCAGTCTTACGCAGCTGCCGTATCACTTTCAGTTGCTGAATGAAACAAAACTAATTAATTGCCATACGTGAAGGTGTTTTACTGTACTAATGTTCTTTATTTCAGTTTAGGGATTAGAACATCTGTTCTTTCCATTACTTTAGCTATTCACAACTAAAATTATGTTTTAAAAGACAGTTGCTGTCGAAAGCAGGGCTGCATTTTGCTTCATACTACACATTACTACAGCGCAGTGCTTCTGCACTTTAAAGTCATTTCACAATGAAATAAACTTGAATCCTAATGCACACATCCAAGAATGGGGAAAGTTTGTAACCCAACTGTTGAGAAACTGTTCAGACTTTTAACTTGAACTTACTAAGGATTGTAGGTGAAGACAAAGAAAAGGAAGTGATAAGCCACGCCAAACTTGAAATGCAAAATCAGTACAAAATGTGAGGAAGAATTAGAAGTTATGTACTCACCATAACGTTCCATCTGAGTAGGTGTATTCATTTGTCTGCAACCTGTGGGTTATGGATCCGATATCGGATCCGAACCGGCATGGTTTTCCAGCTATGGATCCAAGCTCTCAGCTCCTCCCCTCACCCATAATGCCCTGCTCTACCCTCATGACCTCAGATCGAGTTTGCCAAAGCAACAATACCCTAAAAAGGGTAACAAAGAATATGCAGGAAACTGATAGGCCAGGGGGATAGGAGGGCGGGATGGTTGCAGACAAATGAATACACCTACTCAGATGGAACGTTATGGTGAGTACATAACTTCTAAATCTGAAGTAGGATATTCATTTGTCTGCAACCTGTGGGACAGAGTCCCCAGCTACCTGAATCTTGGGCGGCCATCATGGAAGGATATTCCGGAGCACCGCGGAGCCAAAGGATGCTCTACCCCTAGATGCAAGATCCAACTTATAGTGGGAAATAAACGTATGAGATGAAGCCCACGTGACTGCTGCACAAATATCATCTAGAGGAATCCTAGCCTTGAAGGCTGCCGAGGTAGATACTGACCGGGTTGAATGGGCATGAACACCCTCCGGGCCTTCCTGAAGCTTGATAAGCCAATAAAATGCACTGTGAAATCCAGCGGGACAGAGAAACTTTAGAGATTGGCTTGCCCAAATTGAATTTTGCAAAGGAAATAAACAGCTGGTCGGATTGCCTATGACCAGCTGTCCTGTTCAGATAAAATCTAAGTTGCCTGTGAACATCTAGTGAATGTAGCTTATATTCACCTTTGTTTTCATATTTAGGGAAGAAAACAGGAGGTTAATGGATTGATTGATGTTTGCTTCAGAAGCGATTTTAGGAAGAAAGGACGGGTTGGTCCTGAGGGAGACACGGTCCGGATGAAATACCAAGTAAGGAGGTTTAGCTGATAAAGCTTGAAGTTCAGAAACTCTCTTGGCTGATGTAATGGCTACCAAAAGGCTGTCTTGTAGGACAAAAATTTGAGATCCACCGTAGCCGCTGGCTCGTAAGGAGGAGCGGTCAAGGCCTGTAGGACCAGAGAAAGGTCCCAAGGAGGAACTGCTTGTTTTATAGGGGCCTGAGAAGAAAAGTACCTTTAAGAAATATTTTACACAATTTGGCTGACATAAGAGGATTAGAGTCATGGCCAATGTGATAGTGAGAAATTGCCGCCAGTTGAACTTTGACTGTGGAACTGCTGGCACCATCGTTAAAGAGAGTGGTTAGAAAGTCAAGCACTAAAGGGAGAGGAACCGTGAAGGGATTCAGGCCTTGCCGCTCCGCCCACAAAGAGAAACGTTTCCATTTGCTTCGGTAAACCTTTCTAGTGGATGGTTTATGAGCCGCCACCAAAATAGCCTTTACAGGTGAAGAAATACCGAATGTCCTTATCAAGAGTGGAACTGGAGCAGCCAAGCGGTCAGCTTCAGGTTGTCCAGGTTCGGAGGAGGAATGCAGGATGGATGGGATATCAGATCCGGCATGGGATCTAGAATCCAAGGAGGATTCACCGAGTGAGACCTTAGGAAGGGGAACCAGATCTGTCGAGGCCAGAATGGAGCAATGAGAATCATTCTGCAACCCACCCGAGAGGCTTTCTGAAGAACTTGGAGCATCAGAGGCAAGGGTGGATAGGCATACAGAAGACCGGGTGGCCAAGCATGCACCAGAGCGTCTCTTGGGGTACCTCCGGAGGAGGTATTAGAGCGAAAAACTGTCGCACTTGGTGTTTGAGGGAGAAGCAAAAGATCGCATGAAGGGTTCCCCACCGTGCGAATATGCGTCCGCTACTTGACAATTGAGAGACCACTCGTAAGGGGTCAGAATGGTGCGACTGAGCTTGTCCGCTAGGATGTTGGACCGACCGGAATGTGCGTTGCTATTAGAAAGCGATTGGTGGAGATTGCCCATTCCCAAACTCTCATGGCCTCTCGACAAAGAGGGTAAGACCTTGTTCCCCTTGTTTGTTGATGTACCAGACAACAGACATGTTGTCCGATTGAATCGCAATTGTTCCCAAGGGAAGAAAGTCCTGAAGTGCTAGCAACGCTAAGAGCACTGCTCTCATCTCTAGAACATTGATATGCAGTAAGGTCTCTGAATCGCTCCACGTGCCTTGGACGGTCCGCCCAAAGTGCCCCCACCCGAGGCGGAGGCGTCCGTGGTCACCGTGGCGAGGGGAGAAGCACAAAAGGGCGGCCTTTGTGGAGATCCGGGAGTGGAGCCACCACAAGAGGGACCGCTTGCAAGCCTTGCTGATCGCTATGGGATGATGCATGGGGAGAGCAAGGTATGACCACTGTACTAAGAGCGTCCACTGTAGAATGCGCATATTGAGCCTGGCAAGAGGAAGAAGTGCTATAGCCGATGCCATGGACCCTAGAGCCCTCAGGACCAACTCCGCTGGAACAGAACTTGAATGGAGAATGGCCCGCACCTGGAGCTGCAGATTTAGAACTCTGTCCGCAGTGAGGAAGGCTCGTAAACTCCTTGTGTCTAGCCTGGCCCCTATAAAATCTAAGAGCTGTGTGGGCCAGGTTGGACTTTTGTATTTATTGTGATGCCCAGAAAGGGAGCAAGATGGAGAAAGGAGTCTCGCCAATAGAAGTAGATGCCTTGTTGGGGCGGTAAGAAGCCAGTCGTCCAGGTAGGGAAAGACCTGCACCCCTGAAGCCTCAGGTGGGCCGCTACCACTGCTAATACTTTGGTGAACACCCTGGGGGCTGTGGTGAGACCAAAGGGAAGGACCCGAACTGGTAGTGACTGGCTCCCAGCCGAAGCGGAGAAACCTCCTGGAGCGCCTGTCCATCAGGATGTGGTAGTACGTCCTTGAGGTCTATCGAGCACATCCAGTGATTTTCTCCCAGAAGGGGAGAATAGATTGCAGAGTGACCATTCGAATTTTTCTTTGGGGACTGCCAGATTCAAGAGAGAGAGGTCTAGGATTGGTCTTAGTTCCCCGTCTTTTTGGCACTAAAAAGAATCTGGAGTAGAACCCTGATCCGATCTGGTCTGGAGGAACGGGCTGGATGGCTCTTTTCTTTAGCAGATGGCCAATTTCTGCCAAAGCGGCCTCCCGTTGACCGGGTGGGACGCCTGGGAGGGACTTCAACTTTGGAAGGTGAAGGAAAGGAATGCGATATCCCTGGATATGATTTGGAGAACCCAGCGGTCCGATGTTATGGACTCCCATGCCGCTAGGTGCCCCGAAAAACGTCCCCCGACTGCCTCCAGAGTAGAGCAGTCGGGCAACCCCTCAGGGTTGCTGCGTGGGCCGTTCAGAGAAAGGTTCCCTGGACCCGAAGTTTCTGGGAGCCCCTCTGCCTCTAGGGCGGCGTCCTCCCTGTCCTCCTCTGCCACGGAAGGACTGGTTGTCCGGAGCAGGCTGGGACTGCTGCGACTTCCAGAACCACATCTTCTTCTGACCCTTTTGGTTCCTAGAATAGGGCCTCTGGGGTGCAGAGAAGCGGATTCCGACGGCAGACAGCGTCTTCCCGTCCTTTTCGCTCTGGGTCAACGCCTAACGAACGGTCTTGCCAAACAGAGCAGAACCATCAAAGGGGGCGTTCGCAAACGACGCTTTGAAGGGCTCAGAAAAATCTCAGTGACGGAGCCAGGCCTGACGTCTAGTGACCAGTCCTGTCCCCGCAGCTCTAGCGGTGCCCTCCGTTGCATGGGAGAGTAGCCGCATAGAAGTATTTGTAACTGACCTAAGAGTGGCCATACGGGTGGAGTGCAGAACTCTGTCCTCCTCCGAAATGGACTCAGGGGGGGATGCAGCGTATTCCTTAATAAGATCTCGCTGCATCCGAATAACATGTGCCAAATAGTTCAGCGCCCTTACCGAGAAGGTCGCCGAACTGAACATCCGCTTCCCCAAGCGGTCCATCATCCGAGACTCCTTGCTCGGTGGGTGGACTGAGGGACTCTCCTGAGCCAGTTCCCTCTTTGTGGCCGCCGTCAACATGGCATCTACCGGAGGCCCCTTACTCCAATGGGTCCGGTCGGATGGCGGACTAAGGATCCTATCCGGTCTTTTGGGAATTGGCTCCACGGTGTCCGGTTCCTTCCACGCCCTGGTGGTAATAAGGTCCACCAGGGGTCGGCAGGGGGGGACACCCAAGAGGTAGACGGGCCCGTTTCAAATGCCTCCAAGAACACGGACTCGTCCGAGGAAGACTTGGGGGCAGACCACCCCCCCCTTATACGGAGCATTTCCATGATGTCTCCAAAGGAGACATCCTCGGGGGGGTGACCGTGGGGAGCCTTCCCCTTCCTCCAAGTCCGTGTCTTCTGTGAGAGACTCGGGGGAGTCAATGTGCCTCCTTTTGCGTATGCTGCGAGGACCTCCTCTGGGGGCTGTCAGAGGAGTCCTCGCAGCAATTTGCACCATAGGAGCAACTTGGGGCACAGAAACGGCCTGTCCCAGGGGCCGGATGGTGGAAGCCTGGCCCAGTGCAGAGGGAGCTGGACGGAGCCGAACAAGTGCCGGGGTCCGGAGACCCTCAACAGAGCCCTCTCCACTACATCAAAAGCCGAAGGGAGCCGACCTCGCCCAAAGGATCCGACAATCGGCTCCCCTCGGATCCGAGTGGACCGGAGCCGGCGCCGAAGCACTTCCGGATCCGAAGGGACAGTACACTCCGACACAGACGGCGCCGAAGGAGCACTGATCCCCGGATCCGGCTCGGATCCAGGCTCCGAGGTCGGGTCCGACGCACTCGAGGGCAGGGTCGGATCCGAAGTACCAAGTACTATCGGCGCCGACCCACCCCCCGCTCCGAAGCTGCTCGGCTCCCGCTGCTCCGAACCCCGATAGCGGGTCGGGGAAGGAGCAATAGGCTTAAAAAAGGGTGTTGAGCTCCCCGAGGGGAGGCAAGAGCACTCCCATCTGCATCTGGGCCTGGATGAACCTTCTCATCATCCGGTCCAGATCAGCATCAGAAAGGCTATGTGTAGATCTCGACGAGGCTACCGAGGTAGGCCTGGAGTGCCTCCTCGATAGCCTCGACGGAGATCGGGTCTCCTCCTCCTCAGGACCCGTGAAAAGCACACAGGGACCGGAGCCGAGAAGGAGGAGACCGAACCGACACGGAGCCGGGAGAAGCCGCTTGGCTGGCGGGGCGAAACAGAGGTCTCGGCCCGCCAGGTGCTTCTCCCTCCGGTCCTTTTAGCAGCATCCCTCTCTCCAGAAGCGGGAGGTTGAGTCCCAGGAGCAGGAGGGGTGCCACAGGGGAACAACTGTAGCCACAGTAGTCCCGAAGGAGGCGGAGGCGGAGCCGAGTCTGGCGGTAAAGACCCGCCAAGACAAGCTTGGACCTCCGCTCCTCAGTGCCCTGGGGTTGAACCCTGCACATATGGAACAGCCAGATGTGAGGTGTTCAACCCCGAGACACTAACACACCGAGTGTGGCCATCAGCCGGTGAGAGCTTATGGCCACACTCGAGCATTTGAAAGATAGATTTAGGCTGATCAGCCATAATCTACAAGCTACTAAAAGTAACTTAAAAGAAAAAGACACACAGGCCCACACACACACTCTACGCAACAGCGAGGGGAGGGAAAAAAAATTACTTAATTTAACTCAAATTAAAACTATTAAGGAGGGAAACCTAAACTTTCACACAAAATTACACAAAAAACTTAAAACTTTCTGTTTTAACAGGTAATAAATCACCACTTAGCTGAGAGCAAAGAACCCAAATCCAGTCACCAGCGCGGCAAACGAGATCTGAGGTCATGAGGGTAGAGCAGGGCATTATGGGTGAGGGGAGGAGCTGAGAGCTTGGATCCATAGCTGGAAAACCATGCCGGTTCGGATCCGATATCGGATCCATAACCCACAGGTTGCAGACAAATGAATATCCTACTTCAGATCACGTATTTTCAAAAATGTCAAACAAACAACAAATTGACATACCTCGGTAAGACCTGACTGTATAATTGCATGTGAAAGTTCAAGCCAGGCCTTTTGGTGACTTACAGTCTGAGAGTCTTTCTGTCAGGGCACTACAGCAGGCCAATCTGTTATTACATTTAGGGCATATAGTACATAGAACATACCATGCCACCACATGGGAATGTTGTATATCAAGCATTTTATGTAAGACCTGGGAGACAATTTAATGGACAAGGTTGTGTGTCTCCACCCACTGGATGTATGGCACCTGAGAGCTCTAGCACAGAAGTCTGGTGCCCCAAATGGCACACCTGTTTGGCACCTCCACTATCTCCACACAAGTTAGCAAACTTTGTAAATGCAGCAGCAAGTTATCAAGTTGCTACCTTAATAAATATATTTTTTACAAACTTTCTGCATCAGAAAGCTTGTAAAACAAGTTTGTTATGCAGCAAGCTAATAACACATTGCAATGTCTGAAAAAAAAGAGTCTGACAGCTTGCAATCCATAAAACTTCCCTTTTTTACAGCAGAATGTGCAAGTTGGTTCCCCCTAAAATTTGACATATGGGCTAGCCAACACCTCCAACTGTCCAATATTTGCCGAAAAATAAAAAGTTTTACATTAAAATAACAGGACACCATGAAATTCCAAGTAAACATTCTAAATTATGATTCATAATATAACACAGACTGATCTGTTCTGACTATTGGTGTTACATCATCAGCTTGCTGCAGTCCCTAAAAGCAAACATCACTAGAGCGGTGACCACATTAGTGATGTGTATGTGAAGGAAGTGGTAAAAGGACTGGAAGCAAGCAGCACCAGACCTGCCTACTCACATCAAAAATTAAGCCAATCAGTCAATGCCACTACTAGGTGGGTAAAACAAACAAAATTATATGTGAAGAGTTGTACCACCAGAAGTGTTCAGTTAATCTTGAAGAAGTGAGTTGCACATCAGTTCGACTGAAGTCTGATTAACAGTAGACTAACTAACCATTAACAGGAACAGCCAGATCTCTGAGTGTGTGTGTGTGTGTGTGTGTGTGTGTGTGTGTGTGTGTGTGTGTGTGTGTGTGTGTGTGTGTGTGTGTGTGTGTGTGTGTGTCCATGTGTCTTTAAGATGGGAAACAGTATTAAGGCAAGCTACAGATACTTACATTTTACTGTTTCTTAACATTTCAACTGCATTCTATTGAGCCATTGTGGATTTTACATTTTGAAGAAAATAAAGCCTGCTTCTTATTGCTTTAAAGTAAAGAAATGACTTTATTTTCCTGTTTTTACTTTCACACAATCTCTTAAATGAGTCTGTAGGGATATTAGGGCAGCAAAAACCCTAAAGGCTAATACAACAGAAAGTACAGTTGTGTACCTACCATAAATGTAGATGTTCGAGTGTATTCACTGTTGCAGTCATTACACTTGGGTTATCCTGCTGGCAGGCTACCCGCAGTCGGCCTGAATTCCAAAGTCCTGGTCCGGCGTCGGTTTCTGTCGCCTCTTCCCTGACGTCAGTGCGCCAGGGGTATAAAAGATGCAGCCAACGCCATTTTCTTCAGTTTTTCTTGCCCCAGATGTCAGGTGCCCCCAAAAGGGTAGGCTGTAAAAATTATGATCATAAAAAAGCATGCACATAACCTTCATCTACAAGCAAATACACCACATAGGTTGCATAGAATAGATAGGTACAGATAAGTCCCAGCAAAGAAAAAGGGGGAAGGTGGAAGGGTAACGTGGACTGCAACAGTGAATACACTCAAACATCTACATTTATGGTAGGTTCACAACTGTACTATGTTCATTGTGTTTCACTGTTGCAGTCATTACACTTGGGTTGAATCCCAAAACTGAGGTTGGGCGGCTGGGCCTAAACAGAGTTTGGAGTGGCTATGAGGCCCTGCAGAACTGCAGTGGCAAAGCCTGCTCTGAATTTAGAGTAGAGAGGTAAATGGCAGTGCTTTGTAAAAGTGTGCACTGAAGTCCATGTTGCAGCCTCCAAAATATCCTTGGTTGGTACTCCCCTGAAGAAGGCTGCTGAAGTGGCTGCACTGATTTGCCATGTTGTGAATAGCAGAAACGAATGCAATGGCCTATCCATTTTGAAATAGTCTAGCTTTGAAATGGCTTTTCCTTGGGAACCTGCAGCATATGCCACTAGGAGTTGCTCAGTCTTTCTGAAGGCTTTAGTCTTGTCCAAGTAAAAGCGTAACTGTCTGTGTATGTCCAAAGTATGCACAAGTCTTTCCCCCTTATTCTGTGGGTTTGGATAAAAGGTAGGCAAATGTATGGCTTGGTTAAGAGCCACGCTGGACACTACCTTAGGCATAAATGTGGGGTTTGTCCTTAGAGAAACCCTGTCCTGATGGAAAATAATAAAAGGTTCCACAGCCATTAGTGCCTGTAACTCTGAGACTCTTCTTGCTGAAGTTATTGCTAGGAGAAGAGCAGTTTTCCATGACAAGTATTTTATCTCTGCTGTACTGGCTGGCTCAAAAGGAGGCAGTGTGAGTTATTCCAAGACAAAATTGAGGTCCCATGTAGGTATTGGAGCTCTCCTCGGAGGTCTTATGTTTTTGGCCCCTCTGAGAAACTGTCTTAACAGTGGATGAGAAAAAATAGGTGGGTCCGTATTGTAATGAGCTGAAATGGCAGAGGCATGGATCTTAATTGATGAGAAGGATAGGCCTTTGTCCAGCATCTCAGTTAGGTATTGCAAAATCTGAGGAATATTTGGTTCAAGCGAGTCAATCCCCTGCGCTTGGTTCCAGTAAATCATCAGACCCATGATTGAGTACAATGCCCCATTTGGTATGTACCTCACCCGGCATTTGCAACAGCTGGAGAGACCACAAAAGTACCTCACCAAGAGGATCAAGGGTCTCCAACATATGTCTTATTCTGCCAGATTAAAGAAACTTCAGCTCTATTCAGTAGCATACCGCCTGCTCAGAGGTGATCTCTGCCTGACGTACAAGGCTATGTCCAGTCAGGATCTGATGGACATGCTCCACCTCAAAAAATCCAAATTCATCAGGACCACGAGAGCTAAAGACTTAAACCTTAGCACAAGTATGAATAGGACATGCTGGAGGGATAGATTCATAACCCAGAGGCTTCCCATGCTTTGGAACAAGATCCCAATTAGTGTTAGGCAGAGCCCCTCACTGACTCTCTTCAAGAGAAATCTTGATGAGTGGATGGGAGATCGTAAATTTACCTCAGGGGTCACATCTGTGTCATTTCTCTGATGAGGGAGGAATATAGGGGTACAATGACATCCTTGGATCTGGATGTGAATCCCTTCATGATGAGGTGTGCAAGGTAGAATGTTTTTCTAACCACTTTGGCAACGTGGGTGTCAAATGAGAGGTCGCTGTCGACTTGGGTCCCTAGGTCTCTGATTACCTTTTCCGTACTCAGTGGGTTGCTGTCTATGTGATAATTTGTGGGTACTTTGTTTTTCCCAAAGGGGATGACTATACATTTTTTGGCATTTAGTTTAAGGCCGTGACTCCGGCACCAGTTGTCCGTTTCTGTGAGGTCTTTTTGTAGGATGTGTGTGTCTGCTGGTGTATCGACTATGGCGCCTAGTTTACAGCCATCTGCGAACTTTGTCAGCCACAGCCCTCCCATGTTTGCTTTAACATCTGAGAAATAAATGCCGAACAAGAGGGGTCCCAGGACAGATCTCTGTGGGACACCACTTGTGACTGGCTTTGAGTCTGACATTGCTCCAGCGATTTTAACTTTATGGGTTCTGTCCTTTAGCCAGTTTGCAACCCATCTAGTGACATAAGGGTTTACTTTTAAGCTGTTGAGCTTATCTATGATGCCTGAGTGGGGTATTGTGTTGAAGGCCTTAGCCAAGTCCAGGTATGCTGTATGGACTGCTTTGCACTCATCAATGGCTCTAATGACTGTTTCGAAAAAGTTAACCAGGTTTAAAAGGCAGGATCTGCCCTTTATAAAGCCGAACTGGGTGGGGTCAAGTGTCTGTAGGTCCCCTATGTCTCTGTTTATGAGTTCCATAATGATTCTTTCCATAGCTTTGCAGACCAGGCTGGTTAAGCTTATGGGGCAGTAGTTTCCAGGGTCTGTAGAGGCACCCCCTTGTGGAGTGGGACCACTGTTGCTGTACGCCAGTGTTCAGGTACATAGCCCGAAGTAAGGCTAAGGTTAAATAGCATTTTTATGTGTGGGTTTAGCTCCTCTTGGAGTTCACGTAACACGCAACCCGGGATACCGTCAGGTCCCATTGATGCTGTGTTTTTTGCTTTGTTTAGGGCGGTTCTCACTTGGACATCTGAGATGACAGGGAGATTACATTCAGCTGGGATAAGTATTTCTTCTTTTGGGGGTGAAGGAGGGGAGAAATTTGCACTGAACCTGTCAGCCAGAATGTTGGCAATATATGTGGGTTCAGTGTATTTTTTGTTGTTGTGAACCAACTCTGAGCATATCTGAGGGTTTCCGCCCAGGTTTCTAACATAGCTGAAGAAGGCTTTGTGGTTATCTTTAGAGTCCTTAGCGATTTTTCTCTCAAAGTTGGCCTTAGATGTTTTTATGAGAGAA
This sequence comes from Protopterus annectens, assembly GCF_019279795.1. Classification (NCBI taxonomy): domain Eukaryota; kingdom Metazoa; phylum Chordata; order Ceratodontiformes; family Protopteridae; genus Protopterus; species Protopterus annectens. Next base: position 642,536,823 of record NC_056733.1, read on the forward strand.
CGTAGTTTTCTGCTAATGTTGATCAGAGATGTCTTCCCTTCATGAGATTTTGCTCTGACGTGCAGTAGCTTACTTCTTTTGTTATACAATTTGTTTATGGCTGAGGTCCACCAGACAGGACGCTTACCTTTGGTGGAGAGGGACTTGGATTTGTTTGGGATTGCATGATCCATGCATTCTTGGAGATGTCCATAGAAAGCATTTGTGAAGGATTCGGCATTGTGGGATGTGGTATCCACTGGCACAGTGGGCTTAAAGGATACCATCTCAGACTTAAGAAGAGTGAAGTCTGCTTTTGAGAAGTTTTTCACTGTGGTCTTTTGTGCTGGGGTGTAGGTGGGATATGTATATCCAGGGTGATTAGTTTGTGGTCAGATCTCACTAGTGAGGGTTATGCTTCCGGTGTGGAGCATTTTGTCCCCATGTTTGTGATGATCAGGTCTAGTATATTATCTCCCCTAGTGGGAGAGGTGACTAGTTGTTCCAGTGCATTTGAATTTATGAATTCCAGGAACCTTTGGGCTAGGGTATTAGGGCTAGAATAATGTACCCAATCTATGTTTGGGTAGTTGAAGTCTCCCAGTATGATGGTATTTTGTGATACATTCATATCCTCCAATGTCTTCAGGAAGGCTGAGTGGGATTCTTGAGATTGGGGGGTGGTCTGCAACATGCTACCAGTTGTATAGCAGTTTTGCCTATGGTTAGTTGCACCTGTATGGTCTCTGATGCTTCATGTGTTGCTACTAACCTGGAGGTGTGGGTGTCCTTGATGAATATGGACACTCCCCCTCCCTTGTGGTTCGGCCCGGGTTTTGGGGCCGAAAAGCATGATACGAGGTATAGCCTGGTAGCGCTGGGGTGCTCTCAGGAGCCTTGAACCAGGTTTCAGTTACTGCACAGACGTCGATGTTCTCCATGCTGAGGAGTGCATCAAGTGCCTGCATCTTGAGATTTAGACTTCTGGCATTGAGCAGCATTACCCTTAGTTTTTTTCCATTTTTGTTTTCTAAGGAGGTGGGTTTGTCTTTTGAGCCTTGCCTAAAAAGGCACTATGGGGGTGGCAAGAGCCTTAGCCAATATCCTGAAGCCCAGTGGTGACAGGTGTAAGCCATCCCTTGCGAAGCAGCGTGGCTTGTTCTACATGTCATCCCAGGCAGACAGACATCGGATCCCCTTAGAATGACACCAGTACTTGAGCCAATTGTTAAAGCTGATCATCTTGTCTTTGTATTGTGGTATCATTCTTGGTGAGGGCAAGATGCTGCTCAGGGTCAGGGTCATACCAGCCTGGGCTACATAATCGGGGAGCTCCTCTATGTCTCTTTTCATGTAGTCCAGGGAGGTACGTCTCAGGTCATTCACACCAGCATGGACAATGACGGAGTCATATTTGTACTTGCTTTGGAGTGACTTGAGTGCGTGTGTTATGTGGCGGATCCTAGCTCACGACAGACAGCTCACAGTCACCTTCTCCTTGTTCAGCCTGGTCAGCGGGACATCAGTGTGTCTGACTATAGAGTCACCTATTACTAGTGTATCAGGCAAGGTGTTTGGCCTTAAGGGCTGTGATTGGTTGACACACTGATTTATTGAAGTATGTGTTGCATGTGTTTTGTTTTGAGGTGGTGGATTTTTGGATGTCTGCTTTGGGAGCCTCTGTTGTTTTGGTACATTTTTTATTAGAACCTCCGAGTATGTCTTTGTGTTTTTATGTGTTTGGTTTGCAGTTGTGGTAGGTCTATGTGGGACTGGGATTGTTGTGTGTGTGGTTGCCATCTCCTCCTGTCTGGTCATGCCAACCCTGAGTTGAGAGAGTTCAGCCTCCAGTATGGCTATATAGTTGCATCTCTCACATGTATTTGTGTTTGTTGGGAGGAGGAGAGGGTTGTCTGTGTACATGAGACAATTGTAGCATTGTCTCAAGATACCCAGATTGACCAGCTGAACTGCAGACGACGCCAGTAATCTACCACTCGACATGCTAGAACAGTATAAGGGAGTGCTGTACCTTTAGGGGAAGTGGATATTCACAGGGGTGGTAAGTAGATGTAGTGCTTTACTTTGTACGAGAGTGCTTACTTAGTAGAGAAGTATTGAAAACAAGTGCTAGGCTTATAATATAGTGAGTAGTCTGGTTATACTAAGAGTAGAGCTTCCTTAAGGGAAAATTTGAAGAGCAGACTTTGCGGAGCCAGAAAAAGTTTAACCTATGCAACTTGTAACAGCGGCCCTGCACGAGGCCTCCAGTGAATCATAGCCACATTGCAAAGTATGTTTTCCCACTTGTTCAGCTGCATGCAATAAATCCTGCAAATCTTTGTTCTCAGTACATTCTGAATTTGTCAACATTTTTTGTTTTAACAAAGACATTAAGTATTGCTGATATTTGAGCATATGAAACTGACAATTTAAAGCCCTTACAGCCAAAGTAGCAGAAGTGTAAACTTTTTTCCCCCATCTGTCCAATGCCCTAGAATCTCAGTCTGAGGTGACAGGGTTTTTGGCAGAAGCAGCCTTGACCCCTTTGGGACCCTGTGAGATAGTTTCTGGGTCAACAGCAGGGTTTTTGTAAAGAAATTTATGGGTGTCTGGGACCCTGTAGTACCTGTCTGGCTTAACAGGGGCAAAAGGTTAAGAGTCTGGAGACAGGCCGGACTCTGAGAAAACATCATTTACTATGTCTAGAACAGGGGGAATTGCAAGGGGTCTGTGCTGAGGAAGTAAAAGAAAGTCTCTAAGTCTTTTCTTAGATTCGGAATAATCCTGGCTCTCCCAATGGAAATGCTCTCTCATGGTATGCAGGGTTTCCCCAAATGAATAGTCCTCAGGAGGAGAAGCTGAAGGAATAGAATCTTCAGCATCAGAATCCTCATACAGAGGAACAGAATATCCCTGATCAGAAGAGGAATCAGAGGAAATGGAAACCTGATCAGAGGAATCATATTCAGTGTCTTGCCTAGGCCTCTTATCAGGAGGGGGATGGGAACCCCTGATCAAAGTAATTAGGTCTTCGGCCATTTTGAGCATCTGTTTCTTAGGCATAGAAGCCTGTCCTGGAGAATGCTGTACTGGTTTTCTTGTCTTTAAAACTGTTTTAGACTTTGTCTTGGATGCTGAAGTAGGCTTTATATAAAGTTGTGTAGGTCTGAAGACACCCTCAGAAGCTGATGCCTGCTCAGCGGCTCCGGACCCATCTGAGGGATTAATTTCCGAAGGGCCAATACCTTGAGTATCCAGAGGCCTAGCTGTTTCCACGTGGGAGTCGGAGGCAGCCTGTGGCTCTGAGGTAGCGGAAGTCGGGCTGCCAAAGCGCCTCACTGAGCACCGGCGAACCAGCGACTGGCCTAGAAGAGGCTTCGTCGTCAGTTTTGGACCTCGGATGCTTGTCCTTGTCTTTATCCTTGCGTTTTTTTATGAATTCCGGTCGTCGGTTGTTCCGAAGGCATTATGTAGTTAAACCTTCTGCCAAAATAATGAAAAGCAAAGTCGTACCGACGCTTAATAGTGCGTTGGTTAAATCTAGCACAAAACCGACAACTAGCAACGTCGTGGTCAGGGCCTAGGCAAGGAATAAAGTAAGAGTGGAAATCCTTATGAGGTATTTGCTTCCCACAAGAAATACAGTTGTTAACTTTTTCTGAAATCGGTCTGGAGCAAGAAAAAAGTTTCCCCAATGGGGTACTTAGCTTTATTGAAGACTTCGGATCCGAAATTCGATTTTGAAAATCTCAGGAGTCGGGCGACCGGCACTTGCAAACTGCTTTTGCTTCGGGCACCATGTGGCAAGAAAGACTGAAGAAAATGGCGTCAGCTGCATCTTTTATACCCCTGGCGCACTGACGTCAGGGAAGAGGCGACAGCAACCGACGCCGGACCAGAACTTTGGAATTCAGGCCGACTGCGGGTAGCCTGCCAGCAGGATAACCCAAGTGTAATGACTGCAACAGTGAAACATGATGAACATCTGCTACCATATGAGTTACCAAGTAGATCACTATGATGGTATGGAAAAATTCTTGTGTGCAGAGAAATAAGCTACGCTATTCCATGGTGTGCTTTTTTAAAAATACCCAGTTGGTAAGTGAAGGACAAAAAGAAAGGCTGCATGCATCTGCAGAGAAGACTTGGTTTGGGTTAGTGGTCTGGGTATCTGGGGGCCAGCCAATGAGGAGGAAATCATGGGCTCGGTCTGCTTGTCCATTCTATAGAATGGATGTGAGGGAACCCAAACAACTTCCTCAGTCACTATTGGCTGACACTGAAGGATTCTTTCACTGAGTGGCACGTACTGTCATGGAAAGCATAAATCATGCACAACAGGATAGCCAGGCTTATTTCAATTTTACGCTGATCTATTTAAGAGATTTAGTAGTGCTGAAAAGGTTTACTAACTAGAAAGCATAAACTGGCTGGATAGGTGATTCAACTGGGGGATATACATTCTGGACGTTAGTCACTTTGTTGTACAACTTGGCATACAGTTCTAATACTCCTGACCCCACTTTTCACAGGTGAAAGAGAATACAAGAAATACTCAGCAAAAATAAGAATTACATTCTCCAGACTATCAGCCACCCCCCTCAGTCCTGACTCTTTCCCTTGAGAAAAAAAAAATGTGTGTGTGTGTGTGTGTGTGTGTGTGTGTGTGTGTGTGTGTGCGTGTGTGTGTGTGTGTGTGTGTGTGTGTGTGTGTGTGTGTGTGTGTGTGTCTTTATTCAGTCTGCAAACGCTCTGATCTTTGTGTTCTTTCTGTTCATGTCCATAGCTATGTTTGGCCATATCCCTTTGGTTTCCATCTCAGAATATCCTCTGTCCTGCAGTCTCACCAGTCCCCAGTTTCCTCCAGCTTTTTTAAGTATTATTCTACTGTAGTCCTTATCTACTCTAGCATAGTTTCTCACATCTTTCCATTTGCAATTTTTTGAGTCACACTGCTATATCATCACTCCCTGCTAGTGGTTCTACGTGCACATCTACTCCTTCAGCCTTGCTTAACCCCGCTACTAGTAGCCTGCACTTTTTGTAACCTCTTTAACATACTGCACAAACTATATCTGTTTTATTGCCTCCACCACTGAGCTCATTAGACCTCAGTGTCTTTCAATTCATCCCACATAAATGTTGATTCTCTGCTGCCTACTTTTTCACTTTCACCATAATTACCTATCTGTAACCCCTCACTACCCCTTATCTTTGCATACAAATGTCTGCATCCACTGTCAACCTACAAGATTTCAAATTTGCCTGTTAAGTTTTGATCTTAACTATCTGTTTCTGACCCTTCTTTCTGAGACTAACTTACTCAGACTGAGCTGTGCACTCCTGTTATTTCCCTAATGTATAGCAAGACGTTGTCCCGTTCGATTCTCAGCTAGAGCGTCTTCTGTGTGGAGACATACGTGAATGGGGCGTGCCTTCGTTGAAGGTTGTGTGTCAGGGCTGGTAACCCGGTATGTAAAAATCCACTACCAATCATTAGCAGACCGGAGTTCCACTGTGGCGACCCCTAACCGGGAAAAGCCGAAAGAGACAAACAAATACTGCCAGCAATTACTGTCCTCTTTTTCTCTTCCTGTCACATCTATAAACCCTCTATTCTGGGATCTCTAGGGTCAATATATATCTGCCACATCTCAGTACTGCCATCAGGTCAGCCCTGATTCCCCCAGTAACACAGTTTTCTGCTGATTCCTCTTCTTTTCCCAATGTTTCGGATGAATGTCTTTTGCACATCCTTTACCGTTACGGCAGCCATTTTTGTCTGTCCTTCTTGGCCTGTTACACGAGTCATGTTCTTTTTCATGACATCCTCAGATAACTTTGTGTCATTCTTCTTCCCCCAAGTATTTTCATGCCTTCACATTTTCAGTGATCTGCTCACTTACTGTCTTAGTTTATGAAGGTCTAAGTATATGCCCCACAGCCCGTTTCTTATGATGCTGAGTTACATTCCCATATTTATTCCTTCCTTAATGCACCACCACAGAGTGTCCATGCTGTCATTTCCTAGTAGCATTGCACCTTATTTATGTTTCTTTGTAAAACTAAGTCCATCTTCCTGTAAGCTTAAAAATCTTCTGGTACATTAATCCAGGGAGAGTATATCAACCCAGAGCATGATCGGCATTAACCAAAGGCTCTTCTGTGGCATTTGGCTCAACTACCCATAGTGGTATGCATTGTTTACAACTACATCATCAGCAGACCACTTATTGACAGGAGGGGCTCACCATCTGATTAAGTCCCACTGATTGCTGACGGACTACCTGATTTAAAATCATTCAGTAAACAGACCAGTGGATATATGGGTATAAAGTCACCGTGTCACATTTTCAACTGATAAATGTAAGAATGAAGAAGAGGAAGTACAACTTACTAGTGGGAAAATATGTATACTTCTAAAGGTACACTGCCATGTTTTCTAAGTTTTCATGAGAAACACTTAATTGACAGTGATTTAAATACTGATTTTTTGAGTGTGTTTCTGTTGCATCATCTCAGAACAGCTTTCAATGGTTACTTCTGTTTTCAGTGTTTTGAAGAATCCTTCCTAATCCTTGTGTACAACCTCTGGTAAGGGAGAACTGTAATGCCTACAAAAGTAGCCATCCATTTCCCCTTCTCTTCAGTATCATCATATCATCTGTCTCACAGTAAACCACGTAAAGTATATTTACATTTGCATCATTTTGTCACTCTCTGATTTTTAAACTTGTCTTGCAGTGTGGTGGTATCCCAAAATGATACTGAAAGTGGGAGGAATTATGCTATTAGGTATGTAAATGCTAATTAGTTGTCCTGAATTTTAACCAAATGTACCTACTTTTCAAAAGCTATTGTCCAGATTTTTGATATCTGCAGGTTGAAAGGTATGACCTCCCCCCAACTCCACCCTTCTTATGCTGCTGTAAATTGCAAAATATTTTCTTTTTCTTTCCAGTCTTCCATATATGTGCCCCCCCCCCTTGCATGCCTACACTGAGATTCACAGTATAAACTGGAACTAAGGAATTCCTGGTAGCTTGCTAAACCAGTAATGCATCAATTAGAAAACATCTCATACTATAACAAAGGTATGAATGCATTTTTTTATTTTATTTTCAGTTTGTTCACTAAGGTACAGCTCTGATCTCAAAGGACCAATTTCAATCTCATCTTGGAGAACACCATAATAGTAATACACACTAACCTGGATAGGACAATAAGGCAAGATTTAATATTTAACAGCTTTACTAAATTATCACTTAAAACAGAGACACACATAAATTAACAGAAAATAAAAACAAACCACATTATTTTTTACATTTACATACATTACACGTTACATATTTTTTCTTTCTTTGTAACAACTGACATTCAGTCCAACATTATATAAATTCTTCAGTTCCTGACCCCCCTTAAACTGCACTCCTCCTCCTCCTGAACATTATTCTGCATGTGCTGTTCCCAACAATTCCATTTATTTCTATGTAATTTGCTCCTTCCCTTTTCTAAAGATTACTCTTCCAGTTTTTTACCTATTTTACAATATTCAATACTTCAAATATACTTGGTTTCAATTTTTATTTCCATTTTCTAGTAACTGATTTTAAGGCAGCCCACAGAATTAAACTTAATAAGGCCTCACTATGTCTAGGCAATTCAGATCTTGGGTCCCAACACAAAAGAATAATTTCATTAGTTACATACATCTGCTCCCCCAATTTTCTGACAGAGTATATTGTAGGGATTTTTTTTAAATCTGCGAACACATTACACACCTCAAAAACATGTTCTCAGTTTCTTCTTTCTTCCTCCATCACACCTCCAGCATTTGCCATTTACCTGAGGAAAATTCTTTGAAATCTGCTGGAGTATAAATATATCTATGCAAAACTTCCAAGCAAAAATCCTAAACTTTCTGGACTTTGCTGTATATTTGGGAGGCATATCACATATATGTTTTCGCATTGTTCTCCTGTAAATTGTTTTTTCCAGTCTCTTTTCCAAATCTTTCCTAACCTCCTCTGACTGATTCTTATAGCTACTGTGCAATATTTTATATGACCTACTAATTATACTTTTTTTAAGAGCAGCTTCGATTCTAGATTTGATTAAAAACTCTACCAGAGCACGTCCTTCACTTAGGACTTCCCTACACCTTTGACTTTGTCTGCACTCTCATATCAATTCCTGGAAAGGAAGACAATCTCTAACCTGATATAAAAACTTCTTCTTGGCCTCAACACTGCTTTACCTTTCTCTCTCTGTCTAGTTATATACTCTCAATACATTGGGTCCTTTGACAGTTTCATCCAGTAAATTCAGGCCTGCGCTTGCTTACATTCTGTACCCCTACTTGCAGTCATCCCTATTGGCAAAATCTCCTTTCTCCATTCCCCTGTTGGCTTAGTTCTTAGAATACTTTCTGCAACTTTATGAATACAATATTCTGTACAGTTGTTATTATTTCCCTTAGGGATCTGTAACCAAAATCCCACATTCTCCTTATTTCTAGAACACCCCCACCCTGACTTTATCATCATCCCTTTCCACTTTGAATTATGACCTTCTGCTTCTTACCTTTCAACTGCCCAGATTTTCAAAGAATGTCCAGATTTTTGCTTTATATTTTTGGTCCTAAACCTTATTACATTCTGTGGTTGCTGTCAAATCCTTAAGGACTGAAGTGGCTACAAATGATATGCAGTTGAGATTCAGGCTTCATAACCTTGTGTGCTAACACAAAACTTATTATTCTACTAGCTTCTAAGTTTATAAGAACAATATTTTAAATTTGTCCCAGATTTTTGGTGTTTGTTCCACCATACTTTTTTAGTTTTGTCCAGATTACTTGTGGTTACAGTGTTAAGGGGCATGTAATCTGCTTGTGTTATGTATATTAGCCTTAAATGCACAATCCTAAAATATCTCTTCAAATCAGGTAATCCTAAACCACCTTGCTCTAAGAACTTATACCACTTAACTCTTGCCCTATTCCCCTCCCAGATAAACTCTTTCAACTTTTTTTATTAATTATTGAATACAACATCTCTGGTTGACAAAAATATGTCTGATCTGTACACAAAGCTGCAGAGATTAAAAACATTTTCACTGCTTGTATTTTACTATCCATATCCATACACAAGAGCTTCCAGTTTTTCATTTTTTTTTGTATTATCCTTTGTTTAGTCTCTTCCCACATATCCTTAGCTGCCATAACTGAAGCCTTTTGATCCATGCTCATAGATACTTCATCTCATCATGCCCTCATAAATATGAATATTGATGAACCAATTCATGTGATGATACATAATTTATGGCTACACCCTTTGTTTTATCTTCATTAATTTTATACCCCGAAAACACATGAAACTGTCTTAAAATGTTCTACAACACAGAGATATCTGAGATATTTCATAAATACTAGGACTGTATTCTCGCAGCTAGGCCACTGAGCTATACTATACTTTTATCACATTCTTTCTCTTCCTTACCTACTATACTTCCCACCCCCACCCCCCATTCTTCTCATACCCGGCTTTCTTTCACTCTCTTTGCCTCCCTTAAACTTTCCTCCCACCCCTCTACTCCTACACTTTTTCTTAATACTCCATTTTTTTCTCTCTCTCTACCAACCTGGTTTAGCTGTTAAAGAACTTTAATAGCTTTTTCTCTGATGCGCCAATCTGTAATTCTTCATCTATACTACAGACTTCCACCTCTTCTACTTTTTAGCAATGTTTTTTATTAATTTTATACTTTGCTAATTTTTCTACTATCGTGTGAACAATATGTAGCTATGTACTAACTTTCATTTCATTTAATTCATGGCATGAATACATGATGTAGTTACATATACATATTCGGGTCTATATTACCAGAGCGAAACTCCTTTTGAGCGAATACCAAAACACCGATACATATTGCGTGAACCGCAAGAATACCGAACGCACTAAACCACGAAATTTTAAATCTCAAACTGTCATAGCCAGCCAACCCCACCACCCGCTACATACTACCTACCCAAACAAAATAAATAAACCACATACATACACTAACCAAACCCTACTTCTAACCCTAAAGTAAAGCACCAAAACCCTACTTCTAACCCTACACTAAACCCCACATATACAACTATCTATGCACTATCCTTAACACCTCCCTAACCCTAAGGTCCATAACTACCGCACACCTCCCCTACAAAAATACACACAAACAAAACAAATAATCCACATACATACATTTAACAAAACCCTACTTCTAACCCTACACTAAATCTTACATACATTAACTATCTATGCACTTACCTTAACCCGCACCCTAACCCTAAGGTCCGTAACTATTGCACACTTACCTTATGGAGCTATATCACAGACGGGCCAACCATGGTAATTCGACATTTCCAAATTCGGTTGGATGTTCGCTGTAATGTCGGTTCGCGCAATACGTGTCGATGTTTACAGATTCGCTTAAATGGACTTTCGCTCTCGTAATAGGGAACCACATACTTACTTTACTTCTAATGTAAACATTTGCCTCTGCTATTGCTATAATGTTACTGTTTAATTGTTATTGTTTTAATTTTTATTGTTGGAGCTTTTCTCCTTGGGTCTCTACTGAAAAACGGCCACCAGCCCAGTGACTAACCGGGTTAACAAAGGACAAATAAATGAACAAACAAATAAATAAATATCCATTTCTAGATTTATCAAGTACAAAATAATATAATCTACAAATAAAGCAAATTTTCTTGATTACCATGCCAATTACATACTTGAATTTCCTGCCCCTTATTTTCTTTGCTAACATCTCCAAATACAAAGCAAATAAAGGTGAAAGAGGACACCCCTGTCTGGTTCCTCTGTTCAAACACAATGTATCAGACAGGAACCTTCCCATTTTAATTCCTGCCTCTGATCCTTTATGCATATCTCCCTAATTAACCTTATTATTGTTATCATTACTCCAGCTAGCTCTGTCAAATGCTTTCTCAGCATAAAGACCCATCAACAACAGTGCTATTTTCTTACATTCTGCTTCTCTCTGGATCACCATTGTTCTATTAATGTTGATAAATGTGTACCTCCCCCCTCCACAAAGCCACACTGATCCATATCTATTAATTTTGGCAACACCTTTGCCCTTCTATTAGCTAGAATAGACATAAACACTTTATAATCATAGTTTAAAATGAAATGGGTCTACATGAAGCTGGGTTTGATGGGTCTTTACCATTTTTGGTTAATACAGCCACCACAGCTTTCTTCCAAGATAATAATACTTCCCCTCCTTTTAAAATACTGTTAAAACTTCCAGATCTTTATCACTTTCTTCCTCCTAACATCCAAACTTCCACAGAAATACAATCTGTTCCCTATGACTTCCCTGCAGATTGATTACACATCACCAGTTTTATCTCATCCCCTCCTACCTTAATTATTAGTTGTTGAGCCTCATCTTTCTTAATCTTGGCATAGTTACATCTTCCAAAAATAGTTCCATTTGTGCTCTTTCTTTGTTCCTGAATTCTTCTGCTCTATAGAAATTTTCATGAAATGTCCGCATTATTTCTAATACCTCTACAGGATCTCTGGTTATTTTTCTTATCACAGGTCCCCTAAGTTTGGCAACAACCCTTTCCACTTTCTGTTGCCTATGCCTTTGTGCTAAAAGTCTTTGTGCTCTTCCATTGTTATCAAAAATAGCTTCGTAACAACAATCTTTCTAAACTCAGGCATACTATCCAAATATTCTCTTATTTTGTCTTTAGAACTCTACAGTTGGTCCTCTTCTTGTTCTGTGAGATTCCCCTTATTCTGAAATACTTTAACCTTTGTCAGTCCCTCTAAATAATTCCTATTAATTTTTAATGATAGCTTTTTCTCTTTTATGTCTACTCTATTTTTAAACTCCATTTTCATGTTATCCCATTCACTAGCTATCCCGTCTGAAAAAATGTATATGTTCCCTAATAATCCTCAAATGCTTTCCACTACCCATTCCTTAAATAAGTCTCTTTTTAACAGGTAGGTGGAAAGTACCAGTGTCTCATTTTTAGTTCATTACCCTGCATTTTTATCTAAATTTTTATTGGTGCATGACCTGAAATAGTTATTGGATATCTCTCAAAGCTTTCAATTAAATGCACATGTGCATGTGAAATATAATTTCTATCCAGTTGTACAATAAGTAAAGTTAGTACAAGCAGAGCATATGAGAGTAAGCAATTTTAGAATATCTCAGTAACAAATAAAAATGATGTTTTGCAACAGATTACAATGTATTCAGACTACCATTACGAACATATTTACATATGTGCAACAGAACAGGAAAAAGAGAAAGAAAAATAAATAAATAAAATGGGGGAACGGAATGAAGGAGGGATGAGGAAGGTAAAGAAGATGGTTCAAGAGATTTAGTAAAAGTTTACAGGCAGATAAGAATTATATGATAAGAGTTACTTGCTGACAAAGGTGGATCGGGTGATATGGATCCTGTTTGCAAGCATTTACATTTTGTTTGGGTGAACAGGTAGGATTTCAACACAGTTCAGAAAGTTGGATAAGAGGTCATCTCTCTGAGATACGATGGAAGAGATTCCCACAGTTTTGGGCCTACATCATAGCAATTATGTACAGTACAATTAAGTTTAGAATATGATATTTTGCGCAGCGGTCCATTATAGTCTTGGCTTCTGAGACTGTAGCAGGGTGTTTCTGGGTATAGCTTGTCAGCTAATAGAAATAAATTAAACCACAGCCAGAAAATGATGACAAAACTTTTAATTCAGCACATCCCAGTAAGTGCTTTCATCCACTAAGGACTTCTTCAGACTGTATAATGTGTTACAAAAAATACAATCATTAAATACACATGATCTATGATGTCACATGACAAAATATTTTCCTTTTAAGGAAAGAAATGAACTCCTTCCTGTCATTCAAACCAGGTGGATGGCAAGCATTCAATTTTACTTGCCACTCATACTCCTTCCAACTCAATTCTTCTTCTGCAGCAATTTTTTTATCTGCTTCCAAAACTTCATCCAAAACACAAAACTTAAACTTTACTTTGCACTTGTTATTGTTTGGTTTAATTTATTTTCATTAGTTGTTCCGGATTTTTTTGTTTTTTGTCAGCTAATAGGCTAAAGGAATCTGAGTGCAAGCAATTAAAAAGTGAAAGGCCAATAAGATGTCTGCCTGAGACTGACTGGAAGCCATTTGGCCATTTTTTCTGGGGAAGAGAATGATAAATAAGTACATTTTGTTGGAAAGAGTATAAATTGTTTTTCATTCACTTTTGATACACTGGCAACAAGTGGTAGGCCGGCTAATCTCATAGCATAGGATAGAAAGTGGAATAATTGTTTGCCCATTAATAGCAGGAAATTTATTTTTATTCTAGTTTTGTTTAGGTGGATTTGAAAGATGAGAGATGAGTCTAACAAAATTCCTAAATATTTACAGGAAGAGACATTTTCAATATGTGCGTTGTCTGTATATCTGACATGCAAAGAGTTTGCTGAGTCTAGGCTTTGTGCCACAGCTCAAGGATTTTGTTTTGGGATGGTTCAGAAGTAGAATTTTTGTTAGAAATCCAGGCTGAGAGGTTGCTGAAGTAGGATTTATGGTGGTGTTCAAGGGTGAGGAAGGAGTTTCTGGAGTCAAACAGCATATAACAAGATTGGTAGCTTGGGTGGAGAACAGTAATGATGCCAGGATTGATCCCTGAGAAGCAATGCAGGGATCAACTGATTAATTTGGGGAATGAGATATCGTAGTTCGCAATGATGTGTTTACTGACAAAAATACAAATGTTTATTCTGTGTTCCCAATGTAGGAAGATCCTAGACATTCCCATCAGATCTCCAAACTCCATACAGGCTTTATGTCACCCTTAAATGTAATGCCTTCTACCGTATACTGTACAAATACACATAACTACGACCACATAAGCCTGCCTATGTCTGTACATATTTGTCACGAACAATAGGCCTGGGGTGTCCAGACTTACAGGCTGCAAGACATTCATCTGCAGCAACAACTGACTGGGGACATTCGGCTGCAAATACACATGGCTGTGGCAAATTCACTGTGGGCACAGAGAAGCTTGTTACACCATGCCCACAGATGGAATAACCAAATGCATAGGAGAAGTGAATGTGTGTGACCTAACCAACTTGGATGAAAGTTCAGGTGGAGGTCTAGCACCAGTGGCTAAATGTTACACAGGATGGCATAGTGTACATTTCACTGAACTTCTTAACATTCTACAACAATTACAAATGTAATGGATGCTCATAGAACCCCTGATACGGAAAATCCATTTTGAGAGCCACTGTGTCTAAAAAACATCAAACAAAACATATACTGGAAGATAAGTGTGACTACAGCAATGTACAGGACATATTTAGTGCCGTTGTAGACTTCTACAAGCTACAGTTACATTAAGTATGCACTGTACAACAAACACAACACACTTCCCCTGACACATTAATAAAGAAATTGTCTTTTGGTCACTGCATTTTTTTCTGTCTCTGACATGACTGTTAAACACCCTCTGTGGCAAGTGCCATACTGCCTGTTGTCATTATGATTCTGGGGGCCATGAACACTGTCCCCCTCCACACTTTATCTGAGCTGCAGACACTGTGCTGGATACTTCTCTATGCCCACAGGGAATTTGCCACACCCACGTGTCTCTGCAGCAGAACTACAATTCAGCTGTGTGTCCCCAACTAGTAATCCCTGCAGTGCAGTGAAATGTCCTTAGTCCCATTAACCTGAATCTGGCCTGATTCTTGCACCATCCAGCCCGATGTACACATATGGTGTCACATAGAATGTGCAAACCTCTTTGATTCATACCACCCTTGCAATCATATCATCTTCCATTTCCAAGTAAGTTGGCTTTCGTGACCTTTGAGCCACTGCTAGTGTTTAAGAAAGGCACAGAGTAAGCATAAACATCTGTGTGCTGAGTGTGTGTGTGTGTGTGTGTGTGTGTGTGTGTGTGTGTGTGTGTACGTGCGTGCGCGCACACATACATTTTTAAAACAATTTCTGGCTAAATATTGTTGAACTTTTGCAGAAATGGAATTACAGTTATCATAGTTTAAGCATGGGGCCAAGAACAGACAGTGGAAGCTTCTGCATGTTGCTTACTTTGCTGTGGCCAGATCGACATTCACTATCAAGGATAAGAAAGCAATGTTTCTAATGTTATAAATGTCTGCATATGGAAATAAACCCTGATAAATATACAAACAGCATTTCTGTAAGGCACATGTACACAAACACACATAAATGGACACACACACACACACACACACACACACACAGCCACACACTTACATACTACTTCACAAATACACAAAAACTCGCCCATCTATAAACACAGTACTTACCAAGATACATCAGTGTACAAGCATGTATGTATCTGTATAAACTTCACAGTCAAACAGAAGAAAGAATGAAAGCTTAATAATAACATGAAACAGTTACAACCTTCTATTTATTCAAGCAATGACATTATAAACTGCAAGTCTCTACAGTATTTAACTTGCATGCAATGCATGGGAATAAAAATGTCTAGAAAACAAACAAGGCAAAAGTTTTACCTGCAGTGTCATACAAGTTCAGCATGACTTGCTTATTTCCAACTGTGATGTTAACACTGTACTTCTCAAACACTGACGGTGCATACTCCTGCCAAAAGGAAGAAAACAGACTGTGAGAAGCAGCACAGATCAACTATAGTGCTTCAGCTGTTTCACAGTACACAGTTGCTGAACAAATGGCTACTTAACACAGGCATGGGATATGAAAACATAACGCAGTATCAGATATCAAGTTGCTTTCAGACACATGCATCAGACTTGGTTCTGTAACACTGTCATTATTAGACTGCATGTAAAAATTACTAAGCTTGGATTAGGGCAAGGTGAGAATCAGTTCTTCTCCACCAAGAAGTTCACCTTAGACTTGCTGCCTAGAGGCACTGCTTCCTGCAAACTCTTCCCACAGTCAGGGGACATTTAGATTACACCACAAGAGTTCATCAGGTTCAGGCCCTTGGCAGTGAGACAGTGGGAGGGTGGCCTAATGGTTAAGGTGTTTGCCTTACAAACACAAGGTCCAGGGTTTGAGTCTCACAAGGGACAACTGGCTAGGCTTAAAATGGCTTACAAGGGCAGTTAGCTTAGTACCAATCTATGAACCTATGAACCTATTTCCCCTGTGGTACATTTGGTTGGGGACACATGACTAAAGCGACATTCAGCTCCAGAGAACTATGGCTGTTGCTGTTGTGGGCAAAGAGAAGAATGTGGTGCCATGTCCACAACTTCAATAACCAAATGCACTGGGAGAAAATAACGTCCATAGCCCCCAAGGCAACATGAGACAGCAGGCAGTATGGCAGGCATCAGAAGCAGTCTGGTCACTGGGCATGTCAGTGACAGTAACTATGCAGTGCACAATGGACAGTGACTTTATAATTGGTGTGTGTTGACCACTATCTCCTTCACAGTATCTAGGGATAAAATGCATACAGGAGCATAAATGTGACTGCAGTAGCATGCAAAATTTCCTCCATGTTACAGCACACTTCTACATATTGTAATTACATAAGCAGGTATTGTACACTGAGCACAACACTCACTAATTTTTCTGCCCCATGAACTTGGTTATTAAAGCTATGGGCAATGCAGTACGTGTTTCTCTTTGCTCACAGGGAATTCCAAACAGCCATATTTCTCTGCAGCTGAATGCCACTTCAGCCATATGTCCCCGACCAAATGCACCACAGAGAAATGTCTGACTCCCTGGGTACTTGAACCCACCTGTAAGTATTCCTTTATCCATGAATGTGAAATGCTGTAAGATGCCTTTTTGTAATCTATCCATGCCATACTTAAGATTCTTCCCCTTTTTACAATTCTACAAGAAAAAGAGTACAAAGGATTAGTCCAGATAATCTAGGAGACTCTCTCTCTGATACCCTCCATGTGGGAGGAATAAAGAAGCCTTGTTGAAGTTTCAAGTAGTTTATTCGGTTAGGCAGATTGATGAGAATGCATATTTCTGGCTAAAATGGAAAAACAGGTATTAGAAATGCATATGTTAATTTATTTTATTTGGGGATCAAAACTGAAACTAATGAAAAGAGAGGTGATGTACAATTAAGAAGTATGAGGTTTGAATCTAAAAAAATCCTATAGTGTACTTAGCATATATACATTTTTTTCTGAGAAATTAAGGCAAAAGACAGACAGAGAAAGCTGAAGATGATGGGGAAATTGTTAAATATAGGGTATCAAGAAATATGGAAATATGAAGATATGAAAAGTGGTAAATAAGAAAATATGGAAGGAAAAGAATGTGAAAATTAATGCGATTGAAGAAAACAGAAAATGATATGACAATATTATGGAAAAATATTCTATTTTATATCCTTGGTAGGAATTAAAAGAGGTAGAAAAAATGCTATAAAGAATAGAAAGAAATGTTTTGAAAATGAAGACCTATCCAAAATGTTGATACTGTGCCGCATTTGAAACTTCTTCAAAAACTCTCCTCCATAGTTTACATTGGCTTTGTGGCTATCTATCAAATAAAGCACAAAATGTAAAATAGCAAATTGACTTCTCTTTATTCCCCATAAATGTACATTTTAACCTCTTAATTATCTCCATACAGCTACTAAATATGCGACAATAGTCCAACACTCAGATGATTCCACACTGGTCTGTTAATATTATGGTAAAACTACAAGATCTTACCTTTATCAGTCATGGTTAAATAACTCACAACTTCTACTAAATTCCAACAAAAAATCTAATAATCTTTACTACACAAAAGTCATCTTTCATCTTAACCTCCACCAACAACACCAACATCAAACAGGTAACTCAGGCAAAACTACTAGGCATTACCATAAATCACCAGCTAGAACTAGGCCTACACATATCACAAGCTGTAAAACAACATTAAAAACTTGGATCTCTAAAGCGATATCTAAAGTATAACTCACTGACACAGTCAGAAAATGCACAGCCACCAGTTTCCTAATGTCATCTCCTATATGCTGCACCCATTTTTATTAGCCTTCAAGTCACACTGTTAAACTGCAGCAATGTTACAATAAAATAGCAAAATCTTCCACCAAATGGCACTTCAGGGGACACCACTGTCTAGCTCTCAAAGAGCTAAACTGGTTAGAACTCCCACACTACTTACACACATCTAACTCACATCAGTACACAGACCTCTCCATAAGCCCTAAAACTGCTCATCCCTAAACAACATCATTCAACCATACTCTCCAAATAGGGCTTTATGTTGTAGAGATAATTTGCTAGTCACTATTATAAAGGCATACAGCAATGCAGGAGGCTCCCTGTATTCAAATAATATTGCTAAAATGTGGAATCACATCCCATTAACACTGAACTTAATCTAAAAGCTAAGTGCTTCCAAAAACAATTAAAATCTCTTCTGATGGGCCAATGACTCTACACAACTAGCTCTATAGCTTCCCTCTACTAGTCTCACCACTAGTCTGTGTTTATATAGCTCGTAACATATCAAACCAGCTCCCAATATCAAAAGCTCTATACCCCTTACTCTCTCCCAATGACACTTTCACTCTTGTATAGCTCTTCATAAACTCCACTCACAGCTCCCCCCACAACTCTATTAGTTCCACCTCCATTTTTATTTCTATTCCCATGCACACTTCCTCATACTCACTTTTTCTACCTTCACCCCTGCTACTACCTCTTTCACATCTACTGCTTCTCCTCACCCACCTTTCTGCTAACACTACTGTTTACTACCTTTTCTAGTATATATCACTTAGTTGCTATGCTAAAACCCACTAGTTTAAGTTATAATCTCATCAACAACAAGGCACTTTATACCATTCATGCTCAGAGTTCCCTTACTACGGTATCTATTTCTTCCTTCTACTCTCTATTCTCTGTCTTTTTCACTGAACCTGTCTTGGGCACATCAAACAAAGCTATAACACCTCCTGCCTTGTTCTTTTTCTCTTTCTCTAAAGACTGGGGCTGTAAAACTTAACCATCAAAATAATGCCTCTAAGAGGGCTGTCTTCACCTTTTTTTACCAAAAATGCATGGTTTATATTCTGTATGCCATTTGTCTTTTTTCTGCAATGCTACCAAATAGAAAATAATCTACATTACAACTGACTTAGACTCATATGGTTACCTTGTATATAGTTACATCATTGCTGATTAAATATTCATGTACTCTCCAAATTTATGTACACCATTTAAAACTTCATGTACTTTCTAAATACCTGTACACTGTTAATACATTGTTTGCCGTGTATAATTTTGATAACTTCTGTAAAAAATCTGAGAAGCTTTTTTCTCTGGGCCTCTGCTGAAATGAGGGTTACCTAAACCTAATCAGATTTTCCTGGTAAATAAAGGCAAAATAAATAATAAAGAAAGAAAATAAAAATAACATTTTTATGCAACAGGAGATTTCCTGAGGAGAATTTTGTTGGATAAGTCACTAAATTAAAATTAAAATTAATATGAAATAGAATGAGGAAGATGCATCAAAACATTGTTCTTGAATGCAAAAAAAAAAGTTTGGAGAAATTTTAAAAAAGGAATACAAATGGGAAAGATTTTAAAATAATATAATAGATGCAATCTTACATGGAAAATATGCGAAAGAAATTCACAGATGGGATAAAATTAGAAGTTATGTACCTACCATAACGTTCCATGTTAGTTGTCTTCTTCTCGCTTTCTTTCTTGCTGGATGGGTTCGACTCAGCCACTCTAAAAGCTCGAGAGCTAGTTCCACTGGCTCAAGGCTCCCCTATATCCCACAATGCTAGGCGGTAACTCCTCAGATCTCGTTTGAAAGCTAAGCCCAGCAAGGAAATTCCATAAAGGAACAAAACAAACTCCTCTATGTCTGTCCAGGCTAGGGGGAAGGAGGGTGGGACACAAGAAAGAAGGCGAGAAGAAGACAACTAACATGGAACGTTATGGTAGGTACATAACTTCTAAATGTTAAGTTGTCTATCTCGCCTTCATTTTTGCTGGATGGGACCGCGTCCCTAGCACCTTGTCCCGGGTGGCCTATCGGAACAGACTCTTGAGTACAGTGGAACCAAAGTTGGCTCGGTCCCTAGAGGACAAGTCCAACTTATAATGAGAAATGAAGGTATGGGGAGAAGCCCAAGTAGCTGCAGAACAAATCGAATCAATAGGCAGCCTATCTTGGAAAGCTATAGATGTGGCTAAAGCTCTAGTTGAATGAGCCCTGGGTTTGGATGGCAACTGTTGATGTCTGATCTCATACACAAGGGTAATCAACGAAGTAAGCCATCTAGAGAGAAATACTTTAGACACTGGAAGGCCCATTCTACCTTCTGCATAAGAAACAAACAGTTGATCAGACTTCCTGAATTGTTTGGTCCTGTCTAAATAGTACCTAAGTTGGCGATGAATGTCTAAGCAATGTAATTTTTGTTCTGACCTGTTCGAATAATTAGGGAAGGACACAGGAAGATCAATGGTTTGATTCAAATTTGCCAGTGAAGCTACCTTAGGCAAAAAGGACGGGTTAGTACGTAAGGACACCCTATCCTTATGAAACAAAAGATAAGGGGGTCGACTACACAGAGCATGGAGTTCACAGACTCTTCTAGCTGAAGTGATAGCTACTAAAACGAGTGTTTTCCAAGATAGTAACTTCATTGAACATGAAGCCACAGGTTCAAAGGGGGGAAGAATTAAGGACGCTAGAGCCAAGTTGAGATCCCATTGAGGAGGAGGATCCCTGATAGGTGGTTTGAGGAGAAAAACTCCTTTTAAAAAGGCTTTGCAGAGTTTGTGAGACATAATGGAGGACTCTGTGACTCCAACATGAAAGTTCGATATTGCTGCCAATTGAACTTTGATGGTAGACGGAGACGAACCTGAGTGGAAAAGTTCGGCTAGAAAGTCTAAAACTGATTGAATGGAAGCAGTGAAAGGATCTATATTCCTTGACTGCGCCCAACAGGAAAAACGTTTCCACTTACTATGATAAATCTTCCGAGTGGAAGATTTATGAGAGGCTATCAAAATATCTCGAACTGAGTGAGATAATAGAGGAAGCCTGGCTAGAGTTGGAATTGGAGGAACCATGCTGTGAGGTTCAGAGAAGGGAGGGAGTGGTGCAACTGACCCGACTGATGGGTCAAGAGGTCTGGAACTGGGTCCAGATGCCAAGGTTGCTCCAACAGATAACGGTGGAGAAATGGGAACCAAACCTGTCGAGGCCAGTAAGGGGCAATGAGGATCATGGAAGCTTTCTGAGCAATGGCTTTCTGTATTAGCTGAGATATCAGTGGGAAGGGAGGAAAAGCATACAGAAGTCCCCGGGGCCAATCGTGTACTACAGCGTCTCTGCTGGGGTGGCCTGGTTGGGGAAAGAGGGTGAAAAAATCGTCGCACTTGCTGTTTTGGGGAGTAGCGAAAAGGTCGCAGCAAGGCTGGCCCCACTTTCGAAAAACTTTCTCCAACACTGAATTCTTCAGAGACCACTCGTGAGGCATGAGAATAGCTCTGCTCAATTTGTCTGCAATCACATTGGACTTCCCGGGAATGTGCGTTGCTAACAGAAACCGCTGAGAAGAAATCGCCCATTGCCACAGTCTGAGTGCCTCTCGACATAGGGGGTAAGATCTGGTTCCGCCTTGTTTGTTGATGTACCACACTACAGACATATTGTCTGTCTGAATTGCTATAGTTCCCTTGGGAAGAGAGTCTTGTAAGGCTTGCAACGCTAGAAGCACTGCTCTCATCTCTAGGACATTTATGTGCAAGTGGCACTCGAAAGGTTGCCACATGCCTTGGACCGTCCTGCCCTGGTAATGCCCCCCCCACCCGATCAGGGAGGCGTCCGTTGTCACTGTAGCAACCGGAGGGAAAGGCGAAAGGTCTCCCTAGGTGGAGCTGGGGAGATGTGATCCACCAAGAGAGATGATTCTTGCACGATTGTGTTATCCGAATAGGATGGGACATTGGAAGTCGTTAGAAAGACCATTGTGTGAAGAGCATCCATTGTAAGATTCTCATATGGAAGCGAGCTAATGGTAGAAGAGGGATGGCCGCCGCCATAATCCGTAAGACCTTCAGGATCAATCTGACTTTGACTTTGTTGCTCTGCAAGACAAGAGAGACCTGTCTGTGTATGTCTGCTATTCTCTGCTCTGTGAGTCTGGCTGACATGTTGACTGTGTCTAGATTTGCGCCTATGAAGGTAATAACATGACAAGGCGACAAGACAGACTTTTCGTAATTTATTGAAATGCCTAGTGTTTGACATGTGTGAAAAGTGTAGTCTCTGGCAAGAAGCAAAAGATGCTTGGTGGGGGCTGTAAGGAGCCAGTCATCTAAATACAGAAACACCTGGAATCCTTGTCATCTCAGATGAGAGGCGACCACTGCCATGCATTTGGTAAACACTCGGGGGGCTGTAGTGAGTCCAAAGGGCAGGGCCCTGAATTGGAAATGACTGGTTCCCAGCCTGAAGCAGAGGAATCTCCTGGAGCATCGACTCATTCTGATGTGATAGTACGCATCCTGGAGATCTATTGAGCACATCCAGTTGTCCCGCCCCAAAAGGGGTAGAATGGACTGCAGCTTGACCATCCGGAACTTTGTTTTCTTGACAAACTTGTTCAAGTTGCTGAGATTCAAAATGGGTCTTCAGTCCCCTGTTTTCTTTGGAACCAAAAAGAATTTGGAGTAGATTCCGGATCCTTGTTGGTCTGCTGGAACTGGTTGAATGGCTCTTTTTGCAAGCAGCTTTGAAATTTCTAGTGCTGCTTGCTCCCTTTGACTGGGTGGAACGTCTGGAAGGGATTTTTTGGATTGCTTTGGAATGAAAAGGAATGGGATTCTGTAGCCTTCGGAAATGATAGACTGGGGGCGTGGCCAAGGATGAACACAGGATAGCAGCAGATTTCTTCAGCTCCACCAATTTCATTACATTGACAGGAATTAATTACTTAAAAAATTAATTCTTGAAGTAATTTTCTTTCTAAATATGTTTGTTTTATATAGTTCTTGAACTATATCTAAAAAAGAAAGGAAATCTTAATAATATTCCTGTCAGAAATGACTTTGGAAATTTTCCTGTCAGTTTATCAGTCTGAAATGAGTTCCAGTAAGACAAATTCTCAAGACTCCAGCATCAAGAAAGAACTTCAGTCTCTGATAATTATTGTCCAGCAACTTACTGCTAAGATGGATAAAATGGATAGTAAAATAGACACTTTCATAGAAAAAACTACAAAACAAATAGACTTGTTACATATGGACCTGCAACAACAGAAGATCCAGATGACAGGCATAGAAGAAGCTGTGAATGACATGGAAAATAGAATACAAGAAGAGGAAATCAACATTGAGTTTCTGCTGAAACAAAATACACATTTACAAACAAAGCTGGATGACCTGGAAAATAGATCTAGGCGCAATAACATTAGGATTTTTGGACTGCCAGAAAATATTGAAGGTAACAATATTTCTTCTTTTTTAACAACATGGCTCCCTAAAACTTTAGATTTACCAGAAGCATTCTCTTTTGGTATCGAAAGAGCACATAGATCTACAGCTAATACTAACTCTAACAAAAACTATCCTAGATCAGTTATAGTTAGATTTCTATCATCTTTTGATAAAGAGATGGTTCTTAAATCTGCTTGGGCTAAAGCTCCTGTTAAAATTAATGAAACAACTGTGCGTTTTGACAATGCCTATTCTTCCATGGTATTAGCTAAAAGAAAAGTTTTTCTGCCACTAATAAGGGAGCTTAAAAAAGCAGAGTTTAAAACATACCTTCTGTTTCCTGCCAAGCTTAAAATCTTCCTTCCTGATGGTCCTAAAATTTTCGATGACTTAGACTCTGCTTTACTGTTTATCAAAAAAAATAAGATTTTGGAAAAAATAAAAGAAATGGAATGGGCTAGTCCTTCGTTAAAGAGACTGGCAACTGAAACTTCGTGGAAGACTTCAGAGAAGAAGAAGAGACTAAAAAACAAATGATTTGTACTATGTTTTTTTTCTCTCTCATCATTTTATTTTATTATTAATCTTTTTAAATATAGTTCCTGCATTTCCAAGAAGCAACAAATATTTTGAAAAAGATTTAATCAAAGTTATTCTCTGTGTGCAAAGAAATGTTTTGTTTCATAACTAGTCAAAATATCTGGAGATTTAATGGCAAGCTGTGATTTAACTCGTTTCTCTTTCTGAAGAGGAAAAATAAGGCCAGCAATTTGATACATTTTTTTTCCTTTAAAAGTTTATATGTTCTTCAAATGCTATTCCTAATTATACTTTCTTGATTACACTGCTTATGCTTGTTTGTAAATAATCTGTCATGCTTTAACCAATAATAATTAGAACTAAATAATAGTAAATAATATGTTTTATTTTTAACTCTATTAATATAAACAGTAAGTAACATTCTATTGTATATACTTCTTATAGCTTTCTCTTACATTTTTTTTTATTTCTGCCTTACACCCTTTTACTTTCTACTCTCTTTTCTTTTCTTTATTAATATATAGAAATGCTTTTGATCATATAGACACAGTAAATAATAAGATTTGCATAGGAGTTGAGTTGGGACAAAAATGTTGAGTTTTGTTACTTATTATTAATTTTGGGCTTGATTTCACTTACATAGAGTCTGTGATAACCTGTAGAATGCATTGTGAAGGTTTTGTCATGTTTAGATGCATTTACACTGCTAAATGAATGTTTGTCACTAGTTTTTAATAAGTTTCCCGCCAAAATGTTAAGAGAGACAATCTGGGATGTGGGCTGTCTCATGCACAGTGTCCATGAGCTACTTCAAAAGCTTCAACTCTCAGAATTCTCACAAAGAAGCTGAAAGCAGCTAGTCTCACCTTTGACCTAGATATCACACTGACACATCACAGATACAGGAATGACACTACCTAATTATACTTTCTTGATTACACTGCTTATGCTTGTTTGTAAATAATCTGTCATGCGTTAACTAATAATAATTAGAACTAAATAATAGTAAATAATGTTTTATTTTTAACTCTTAATATAAACAGTAAGTAATATTCTATTGTATATACTTCTTATAGCTTTCTCTTACATTTTTTTTTATTTCTGCCTTACACCCTTTTACTTTCTACTCTCTTTTTCTTTTCTTTATTAATATATAGAAATACTTTTGATCATATAGACACAGTAAATAATAAGATTCGCATAGGAGTTGAGTTGGGACAAAAATGTTGAGTTTTGTTACTTATTAATAATTTTGGGCTTGATTTCACTTACATAGAGTCTGTAATAACCTGTAGAATGCATTGTGAAGGTTTTGTCATGTTTAGATGCATTTACACTGCTAAATGAATGTTTGTCACTAGTTTTTAATAAGTTTCCCGCCAAAATGTTAAGAGAGACAATCTGGGATGTGGGCTGTCTCATGCAGAGTTTCCATGAGCTACTTCAAAAGCTTCAACTCTCAGAATTCTCACAGAGAAGCTGAAAGCAGCTGGTCTCACCTTTGACCTAGATATCACACTGACACATCACAGATACAGGAATAGCAGATTAATAATATGTGTTAAAAACCTATGTCCCAAACATATACATTACTATAACTCATTTAATTCATCTGATTGACAAGCATAAATAATTTTATAACTCTATACTGGAAGAAATTGTCATGTGATATATTTTAAAGCAGTAGTATAGCATGTTTGTAAAATCTGGTTACTAAAATGTGTTTGCTGTGCATTATTTTGTATAAAGCAGACAGATTTATTGAAGGGACAGCAATGTAAGATGGTGCTCAGTAAACATACAACTCGGTGAGATCAGATATATATATATATATATATATATATATATATATATATATATATGTATGTGTGTGTGTGTATGTGTGTGTGTGTATGTGTGTGTGTGTGTTTGTATGTATGTGTGTGTGTGTGCGTGTGTATGTGCGTGTGTATGTGTGTGTGTGTGTGTGTGTGTGTATGTGTGTGTGTATGCATGTGTATATATATATATATATATATATATATATATATATATATGTATATGTGTATGTGTATATGTGTGTGTATGTATGTATATATATATGTATATATATATATATGTGTGTGTGTGTGTGTGTATGTGTGTGTATGTAGATATGTATATAAATGTTTCTGAGAATCTGCTTAACTATGAAGTATGATTTATAACAATTTCTATGAATACAATATTTTATTCTATTGGCAATAATGAGTTTGAGTAAATGCTCATATACAAGCAATTCAAGGTTTTTTTTGGAAGCTGTTAACTGTATTTACATGACAGAAAATAGATGCATCCTAATATATGTAATGTCTGAATCATATTAGCCAAAGTTTTTGATTTAAATGAATGTTAGAACTTATTTTTCTCTCCTCTTGATTTCTAACATCAAGATTATTTGAATGCTATTTGCATACAAGTGTTTTATATTACATGGATGTATATAGTAGTATGAACAGTTTAAAAAAAAAGGTTTATTTTAGTTTATATGATGCTGTTTTACCAAATGTGTAGTCTTGTCTTGCTAGATAATTGAATTGAAAACTGTTAACTTCAGTTAAATATAGCTAGTATTAAATTGATAAGGTGGTAGCTGACGTACTGCTGCTTAGGGTAGGGAGTTAACTTGAGTGGTAAATACTACTCTAAGTTGGAGTTTACAACTCCAGGCTGGATGCAAGGTTTAATCCTTACATTATTTTCACTTGTTCATTGTTATTTGTATATAGTTTTGACATCCACAATATATTTTGTACATTCATTGTCACTACAAACAAAATTGAATCCTATACGAAATCCCATAAGAGATTCAATAAATACAGCTATATTTAAAGGTACACCTAAAGGAGGAGATGTAACATTGCTTATCTTGTTATTTGTTATTTTGATCATAAGATTCTTAAGTTTTAAAATGCCAAATGACATCTTTAAAAGGAATTTCTTTAAACATTAATGGATTGAATAATCCATGTAAAAGGGCAAGCCTAATAAGATACATTAATTTACATAAGGCCAACTTAGTCTTCCTACAAGAAACCCATCTCTTGAAAAAAGATATTGATA
The DNA here is from genome assembly GCF_019279795.1 of Protopterus annectens. Lineage (NCBI taxonomy): Eukaryota > Metazoa > Chordata > Ceratodontiformes > Protopteridae > Protopterus > Protopterus annectens. The sequence goes on from NC_056733.1 coordinate 642,563,983, forward strand.
AACTAGCCACAAACAAATATACAGTATTGGTTAGTTCAGAGCACACTCAGAAAAAGAGGAGTGGCTATTTTATGGAATAAAAGTATGCCCATTCCTAAAACCATTAAGTCTTATCAGGATGACAAAGGAATGTTTTGTATGGTTACAATACAAATTAATGGGAAGACTTACACTTTAATTAATGTATATTGGATACCTGGAATTGGTATTAATACAGTGAAACATCATCTTGATAAGATCATATCATTCTCTATAGGAGATATTATTTTAGCTGGTGACTTTAATTGTATACTACATGAAAGTGATACTACCACTATAGGAAAGAGAAGAATTACATCTAATGCAAAACATTTACAGGATTTTGCTAATTCTTATCATTTGAATGATATTAATAATCAGATAGATTCAAAATCATTACCATACACCTTTTTTTCTAACAGATACAAAACTTATTCAAAAATAGATAGGGTCTTTATTTCTAACCAGATGGTAACAGATTTCATTGATTCCAAAATCATTTCATGTCCTATATCTGATCATAATTCAATTGTTTTTGAATTCATGATAAAAAATACTCATAATGTTCAGATCAAAAGGATACCAGCATACTTAACTCAACTAAAAGACTATAAAGAATATATACTTTCAGAAGTCAAACATTTTTAGACATAAATAACACTCCTGAAGTCTCCATTGTTTATGTTTGGGATGCCTTAAAATCATATCTATATGGACAAAGTATCAGATGGTATAATAATAAAAGGAAATCTTGGGATAAGGAATTGTTAGATATTCAAAGTAAATTAGACTCTTATAAACATAATAATAAAGAAAATATTATGGACAAGAAAGTTATTGAAGAAATAAACAAACTAAATGAGAAATACAAAGAAATTTTAACTCATAAAGTTAAAATAACTTTAGAGAAATACAAGTTTTGTCTTATTCAATAAGCCACAAATACTTACATAGACTTAAAAATAAAACAAAAGGTTGAATAAACAAAACTATATCAAAGAAATCTTTTCTCTAAGGAAAAGAAGAATGTTTCTAGTATACCAGAAATACTAGATGAATTTAGAAATCACTTTCACAAAATTAACCATAATAATATTAACATGGAACCTAAAGATAAAATAAAGGAGTTTATAACCACAAATATGAATAAAAAGCTTAATAAACAACAGATTAAACTATTGGACAAGAGTATTTCATATACAGAAGTTATTACACAAATAAATAAGCTTAAATCAAACAAAGCACCGGGTAATGATGGTATTATACCAGAGATATATAAAATCCTTTCTAAAAATACATATTCATTAATACATAAGGTTTTTATTTTGGCCCAAACTGAGTTAATAACCCCCCCCCCATCTTGGCAATATACATTTATTTTGCCAATTTTAAAACCTAATAAAGATCCAACTAGATGTTCTTCTTATCGGCCCATCTCATTACTTAATGTTGATTATAAAATGTTTATGAATATCTTTGCTGATAGATTGAAGACAATCATTCCCGGCATTACAGATATAGATCAGACAGGCTTCATTGTAAATAGAAATACTTTTGATAATATAAGAAGAACTTTAACATTAATAGATTTTGCAAATAGGAAAAAGAAAGATTTAACACTTATTAGTCTTGGTATAAGTTCAGCATTTGATTCAGTAAGTTGGGACTATCTGTTTACCTTAATGAAGTGCACAAACTTCTCAGATGCATTTGTAAATCTAATTGAACATTTATACAAAGGAACGTTGGCTTATATTAAGGTAGGAACATATGTTTCACAAAAAATACCCATTCTTAAAGGTACAAAACAAGGATGTCCACTTTCTCCACTATTATTCACTTTAGTAATGGAGCCTTGGGCTAATTTGATCAGAAACAGTACTGACATAGAGGGTTTTGAAATAGATGAAAATACAACATCCAAAATTCAACTTTTTGCAGATGATGTTCTAATTACATCAGCAGGATCTAATTCTTCTATACAGTCTCTATTTGATAACATGATGAATTTTAAAAGTATTTCTGGTTTAATATTCAATGAAGAAAAAACTAAAATACTACCTATATATACACGAAAAATATTCTCATTAGTGATTTTACTAAATATGTACCCAATTCAGGTCAGATAACTTATTTAGGTATAATACTATCTAAAGATATTAAATCTATTATATATAATAATTATAATACCTGTTTTCTTAATATACAAAATCTTTTTAATACCTGGAATAATATGTTTTTTACTCTGGAGGAAAGACTTACAATTATTAAAATGATAATATTCCCCAAGATTTTATACTTAATACAATCAATAATACTTCCACCTACAAAAATAATTATCAAGAAACTGAACACACTAATGTTAAATTTCTTATGGGCACCTAATAGACCTAGGATTGCACTAAAGAAACATACTAATAGCTGGTCTCAAGGGGGTATTTCTTTTCCAGACTTTAATTTATATACTATCTCTTCTATTGTAAAAGTTATTACTTTATTAATAGATCAGTCATATGTCACAAAATGGAAAGATTATTGGGAGCTAATTAGTATACACTTCATGAAAATCTCCTTAACACATAAAAATATGATTGTAAATAACTCCATGTTATAGTTACTAAAGGAATTTTGTACTTCACCTATTACACCTAAACATATGGTTTGTTACCCATTAAATATTATTATTAGTTATCGTAACTTTATATTCATGCACCCTAAGTATAGGGAATGGAATTTTATTGTATTTCCTATAATGTATACTCAGGGTATGCTTTCGTCATCTAGTTCTGAAGGAACTCATTTAGCTATAGATAATGATCTAAAGTACTGGTATCAGTTGATATCTGATAATAAAGTTAAAAATCTAGATTTCTTAAAACAAGAATTTGATCTAAGAGAAACTTGCTGGTTAGAGGTTCAGACCTTTAGACAACATCTCATTAATAAAATAGATTTAATGTCTATAACTGTTAAAGAATCTATTCCAACACTGATTGATTACTTGATATTAAATTTACAACATAAAGTTTCTGATAAAGGTAAACTTTCATACATACATAAAGTTATCAGACAAGAAACATTTTACAGTGTGGATTCATACTGGAATTATTTCACTTCTATTAATGGGGACCCACCAAATCAACAAGATAAACAATATATATTGGAATCTGCTTATAGAACTACGTCTTCCATTGTCTGGAGACTTTATACATGGAAATTTTTACATAGATCTTTTATACACCTTTGATGATGAATAAAATAAATAATAAAGATAATCTATGTAAGAGATGTAATGTAGAAATTAATGCTGACTGGGCTCATATGTTTTATGACTGTATAAAATTGAAAGAATACTGGAAGTCAATTAATGAATTTTTGCAGGCTCTTTTTACAGATAATTTCATTATTTCTAAATCTCTTACATTACTCAACACACCTGTACCTCAAAGTGTTAAAAAGGTTAAGCTTCCCTTGTTATGGTCTATTCTAGCAGTGGCTAGGAAAATAATAACTAGAAATTGGATTTCAGATACACCTCCTTCGTTCAATGAATTTAAAAATGTTATGAATATAGTGTGCCATATGGAAATAAACACAATTAGGACTAGAACAAACAGAAAAACATCTTATTTTATTGTATGGGATAATTTACAAAATTTGTTAAAAAAATTTTAATTTCAATAGCATGGTATTTTAGTTTAATTAATTGATCTGATTGTAGTGGATGTCTTTGTAAATATTTTAGTTGTTTTGTTGAATATTATAATAATACCTATTTTTAATTACTTGTATAAAATTGTTATGATATTTCTCTTATATGTTAAAACAATAAACCTGTTTTGAAAAAAAAAAGGAAATGATAGACTGTACCCACTTGTCTTGAGTTAGGGATAGCCAAGCTTCTGGGTACAGAGATAATCTTCCCCCGACTGCCTCCGAAGGTGGACAGTCGGGCAACACCTCAGGGATGTTGAAAGGGCTTGTCGGAAAAGGTTTCTCGACTGCCCTGATTCTGCGGGCCCCCTCTGCCTCTAGGATGGCGTCTACCATTATTGTTCCCCCCTCTGCCTCTAGAGGCAAATCTCCCTGAGATTGCGGAACCACATCTTTCCCCCCTTCTGTCCTTTGGGGTAAGGCCTAGAAGGAGTAGAAAAACGGACTCCGACGGCAGGGAGAGTTTGGCCATCAGTCTCGCACCTAGTCAGGGTTTCCTTCACTTGAGGACCAAAGAGGGATGATCCATCAAAAGGGGAGTTAGTGAAGGACGCCTTGAAAGGGTCCGCAAAGTTACATAACCGCATCCAGGCATGCCGACGCAAAGCCACACCTGTACCTGCCGCTCTACTCGCTCCATCCGCCGCATATGAAAGGAGGCGCATGGAGGAGTTAGTTATAGAATTACGGGTCGCCAGCTGAGAGTTCATCCTATCCTGAAAACCCGCAGCTGTTGGGTCCTTTAACATTTCGCTTGCTTCCTTGAGCAAATCCCTCTGAAGACGAGTGTAATGACACAGGTAATTCAGCGAATGCATAGTAAAGGTCGCTGACGAGAACATCTGCTTCCCGTACCTGTCCATAGACCTAGACTCCTTGTTAGGAGGATGAACAGGTACCGAAGGATCAGCTAACTCCTTCTTGGTGGCCGCAGCCACCACCATAGCATCAACAGAGACGCCTTTGGTTAAAAATTCTTTGTCCTTGGGGGCAGTGATAAATTTTGATGGTCTCCTGGGGGTGGGTTCCACTGAGTCAGGAGCCGTCCAGGCCTTCTTTGCCACCACTTGCATGAGGGGGTCAAAGGGAGGGGACACCCAGGAGGTGGAAGGGCGAGAGCCAAACGCCTCAAGATACACCGATTCATCCTCTGAAGGGTTGAGGGCTGGCCAATTCCCCCTCTGTTTTAAGATTTCGAGGATGTCTGCAAAGGAGACATCTTCAGAGGGGGAACGAGGGGAGCCTTCAGAATCCTCTAAATCAGTGTCAGAGGTGACAGACTCAGGGGAGTCAATGTGCTTCCTCTTGCACTGCCTCTTCCTAGGGGGCTCTCCTACCGGGTCAGGAGAGGCCTCGGAAGAGGAGGAGATCCCCACTGGGGATACTCGAAGAGCTGGCTCTCTACAGTCCGGGATGAGAGAAAGAGCAGAAATCATCGGAGGCACCGTGGAGGGAGGGGCAGACGGAGCCGACTGTGGAGTTGAACCAGGTTCTAACACGCTCCTCATGACCTCGAAGGCACCCCTGTCAGGCAGAGCCAGAGGTCTCCACTCCGAAAAGCTGAAAACCTCCCCCGGCACCGACAGTGATGGCTCCGAGGCCGATGTCGGAGCCGAACTCACCAGCGCCGAAGCACCGAGAGGGAGAGCGGGATCGGACAAGGGTCCGATGCCATTCACCCCCTCGGAGCCGACGAGGGAAGTCCGGCGCCGAGATTCTTCCAAGGAAGACATCGGAGCAGACGACGGCACCGAAGACAACGGTATCGGTTCCGACGCCACCACAGTCTCGGGTCCGAGCCGCCCCGGCTCCGAACTCAAAGGAGTCAGAGGAGGAACATTCTGAGTAATGGGAATAGTCCTCGACTGTTGAGTCGGACTTTGAAGCATCTGGGCCAGTGCCTCGGACTTAAGAAGTCAACTCACTACCCTCTGAAGGTCATGATCTGATAGTCTCGACGACCTAGAGGAGTGAGATCTATGGCTCCGTTCAGACAGCAATGGTGATGCTGGAGCCGAATGAACGGAGCCGATAGATGGTGATCGGGACCTTTTTCTGGAGGTCGGTTCCGACAATTTGATCGGAGCCGACTCAGCGATGTCTTTCGGCTCCCGAGCCGAGGAAATAGTAGGGACATGAGTTCGAGTCATCGGCTCGGCGGAGCCGATGTTGAACAGCCTCGGAGCCCCAGAAGGCGACTCAGAAACCGGAGCGAAGGTCTGGGAGGCTTCGAGGGTTTCCCGAGGATTGAGTCGGGGGACCCTCAGGCTTCAATAAGCCCCTTAGAATGAGCTTATTTTTACGCTCCTGCAGGACTCTAGGGCTGAAGCCATGGCAAACAGCACAAGAGTCCTGCAGGTGCAAAGGTCCCAGGCAGTATACACAAGAAGTGTGACCGTCTGTCAGAGACATCTTCTGACAGCACGAGTCACACTTCTTAAAGCCTGAGACCTTTGATTCCTTAGACATGTCTAAAGAAGAAAAAAGTGTAACCACACACTCACACACACACACACACACCGATTACACTTATTAAAAATTAAATTAAATTATAAGTAATTTAGAAAATGTAAATCCCTACAAAAACACAGTCACTCCAACTACTAGGAAGGGAGGGACTGGGCCTAAAGCCCAAGGGAAGAACTCTGGTGAGTTTAGGAAAAAAAAAGGGGAAAAATTGAACTAGGAATGGAAGGAAATTACCTAATTTATAAAATTATGAAGAAACTAACTTAAAAGGGGGTCTATCTAAGATAATAACTAGTTTTTTAAAACTAACCTGACGAGCCGGTTGAAAAGCACCTCGATCGCTATAGCGGCAAACGAGATCTGAGGAGTTACTGCCTAGCATTGTGGGATATAGGGGAGCCTCGAGCCGATGGAACTAGCTCTCGAGCTTTTAGAGTGGCCGAGTCGGAGCCGAGGATCGGCTCCGAACCCATCCAGCAAGAATGAAGGTGAGATAGACAACTTAACATTATTCATTGAAGCAATCTGGAAATTACGGAAAAGAAGACTTGAAAAAATTATTGCATAAAAATAGAGATGATAAAAATATGCTAGATGAAATAGAAAGATGGTTATGGAAGAATGGATGGTGATAAATGGCATTTTAAAGAATAGTTAATATTGGCATAGAAAAATCAATGTCTGTTTTTTCTTCTTAAAATGATAAACTGATTTTTTATGTGTAGACTCTATGTCAAGGCTTAGAAAAAATTGAAAGACATGATAAGATACACAATATGAATGTGTACATAATGTACAGAAGTGTAAATAACAAAAGATAAATATAGCAATTCCCTACTCTTTTTGATAAGTGTAGTGGAATCTTTTACATCCACTTATGCTACCTAGGATATCATACTCAGGAGTGCAGCATCCCCTAATGCTGCACTGCAGTGTCAGTAAAGGAAGATAAATCTAATCAGCTAGGCTGAGAATAGAACCCATATTCTTCTGATCATTCTGCACCTAAAACAAGTATGCTACCTGTTCTGCCACTGACAATAAGTGTTGTTTTGTTGGCAACAATATGTTTTAAAACACGGCTAATTCAAAATTATGTAGTAAAGAAATAAGAAAAGACTTGTCATGTCTGGAGGAGTGATCTAAAACATGGCAGCTTAAAAGTCAAAGGAAAAAGCAGGAATTAGTAAAGGAGTACACAGGAGCCAAGACTATTTAACAGATGTGAATACTTCTGTTACAAAACGCTTAGCACCAAAGTTGTATTTAAACTGTTAAATAAAATTAAGTCGCTACCTAATCATAGCGTACTATGTTTTCAGGGTACTGTAGTGTTTTAAAACCTCTAGTTACACTTTTTAACTAAAGTGTATCACTGAACGAAGCCAATTGCAGCAATGCCATGTTGAATAATGATGCATATTTTATTACTTTAATACTGATTTCTTTTTGTAACAGAAATGAATGTTAGCCCTGTTTGATCAGTGGTTGCATCCCCATGCCTGAGTATCTCACACTGTTTGTATGTTTAATTTACAGGAGGCTCCCCCTCTAACAAAGCCAAAAGAATCTCACCCAGAAAGGAGTATTCCTGTACCAACTGCCCAAGGGCTCCCACCTGGGAGTGAACTATCTCATTCTAAGGTTAATACCTGAAAATATCATTAGTGTGTGCTCTGGGTCTAAAAACATCTCCAGTTGATATCACATAGCCTTAAACTACCCTAAATTTTAACTCCAAGGCATAGTCTTGGGAGTAAGTGTGCTAAAAAGTAAATCTGGTTTTACTCTAGCCCACTCTATTTTATGTTTCCCTAGATCCCCTTACTATAGTATCATAGCCCATTACAAGTCTTAACCTTAAAAAACAATATTTCAAGCACAAAGAGTCAGCTTCTTATTAAATACTTCTTACCTTAGCCCTCCACTTGTTTAATGAATTGATCCTACTAACTTCAATTGGAACTTAAATCCTGCAACTGGACTATACTAAAGCATCTCACCTTATAGGAAGCTGTAACTTACTTTAACAACAAATTTATCGAAATCCTAGACCTACATGCTCCTGTCCGCCTAAAAAGATTAAAAGGAAACAATGTTCCTTGGCTTTCCAAAGAAACAAGAACAAAAATTTATAGTAGAAATAAACTATGGGCCACCTGGCGAGCTACCAAAAATCACCAGGATCATAATAAATATAGACATGCACGGAATGAAACAAAAAGACTTGTCCTACTGGATAAAAAAGACTACTACAGTAGGCTACAGATGAATAATCAGAAAAATCCCCAAAAATTTTGGGCTGGGATCAACAAATTACTGTATCCAGGTAAAACATCAACGCCTAACCCAGCCACCAAATCAAATAACACCCCAGAACAGGTTGCAGACAGCTTCAATCATTTCTTTACTGAAACTATTCAAGCTCTTGCCAGCCAAATACCTCAAAGTTCCCTTGATGAAAATACCTACAACTCTTGTCACCAAAACCTATTTTGCTTTCAGCCTGTACCAACCTCCTTTATATGCAAGCTTCTCAAAAAACTAAAACCCACCACCCTATTCGCAGACCAACTCCCAGCTGAATATCTACAAATGACAGCTGACGCTATTGCCTTTCCAATCTCTATCCTAATCAACCGAACCATTTCCGAAGCCAAAATTCCCAATATCTGGAAAACATCTTATGTTATTCCATTACATAAAGGAGGTCCCCTCTATTGAATACTCCAACTACAGACCCATAGCCATACTCTCCCCACTAGCTAAGATAATGGAGAAATGCATACATAAACAACTTATGCAACATCTAATCCAGAATGACCTGATGGCTTAGACTCAACATGGCTTTCGACCACATCATAGTACTACCTCTGCCCTACTATCCTTCACTAACACTATTAATGATAACCGTAACAATAATCACACCTCGTCTGCCCTCTTCCTACACCTTTCCAAGGCCTTTGACATGGTGGACCATCAACTTATGATTTCAACCCTGCAGAATCTCAGACTACATCCCAGTGCCCTTCTATGGTTTAAATCCTATCTCAATGACAGGCAACAAGCAGTCATCTGGCAGAATAAGCTCTCAGATCTCTTACCCAACACTATCAGAGTTCCACAAGGCTCCACACTAGGACCACTATTGTTTTCTATCTTTATTAACGATCTTCCTTCCATCATACCAAACACCAGCTGTATCCATTATGCTGATGATTCCACTTTAATCTGCTCAGCTACATCTCCAGATGATCTAAAAGGGGATACCTAGGCTACTTTTACTGTGGTAGAAAACTGGCTATTCAAACGTCGCCTACTACTAAATCCCAAAAAAAAAAACAAAATGCTCATATTTCCACCAACCCAAAGGACCATACCCTTCTCCTTTACCATTCAAGCTAATGATGGAACAGTCATCTCCCCTGACCCCAATACCAAATTGCTAGGTGTCACTATTGATAATTACTTAAAATTTGACCTCCATGTAAGCCAGACAATCAAAACCATTAACAAAAAACTTGGTTCACTCTACAGAGTAAAAACCTTCCTCACCCCTATAGCTAAAATAGCCATTGCACGCTCGCACCTACTATCCACCCTCCTATATGCTTCCCCACTTCTAGAAAATGTAAGTAAATCTGAACTTAACAAACTTACAGCCTGCTATAATCACATCGCCAGGTTTGCTACGGGTTCTCCTTTCAGAACCCACCACTGCATTAACCTCAAACTACTTGGATGGTTGGAATTTCCCAATCTTGTCAAGTATAACCTGCTAATATTGGCTAATAAAATCCTAAAGAACCCAAATAACACTCCAGCCCTTAGTCACCACATCTTCCCCCATAATAATTCAAGACTGCTCCGCTCATCCAATAAGCTACAAATGCAAACAACTAAAATTAACAACGCGGCTGGCATGGCCCTATTTGCAAATTCTGTAAGTAGAACCTGGAACAAACTTCCAGATGCCATTACCATGCTCTCCTCCCCAGACCAGTTCAAAGCCTCTGTCAAACAACACCTGGAACAAAAATGGATATGCCACTGTGACAAACCTAACTTTAAATAAAGCATGTAATTTTACTTATCTAATTTGTGTTTTCCTTTTTGTAATCTAATACCACCCTCAAAAATGGGAAATTGTAACACTGATTGTTAGAATGTACTTCTAACTGTTTTCCTTTTCTTAACTACAATATTACCTAATAATTTTTATGTATAATCAATGTTCTTTTACTCGACTGCTATTATTCCTGTATTCTGTTGGAGCTTATCTCCCCGGGCCTCCGCTGAAAATGGACATGGTTCCAGTCGGACTTTCCCGGTCAACAAATGTAAAATAAAAATAAAAATAAATGAAGTCACAGCAAGAAGAAGTAAGAAAACGGAGCTAGGGTTATCCTGTCAGATGACTTAAGAGAGTAAGCAGTGTGAGAAAGCACCATGGAAGACTGGCAGAATCTTGGACTATACAGGATAAGGAGTAGAAAATAAGCAGTTTATGTTCTTACCATAACATTCCAGCTGTATTGTCAAGCTTCATTTTTCCTTGACCTTTGGGACTTGGTTCCTTGGCCATTTATAACAGCTCACACAAGCCAAAAACTCTTGAGCAAATCTCTACTAAGAATACCCATCTCCAGATTACCTTAGATCAAGTTTGCAGCTACACAGGATGACAGAAGAATAACTATATGTAACTGAAGAGGCTATGCCCAAGGTCATACCTGATAAAATAACCAGGACTAGCGTCCAATCCTCCAAAGAGTCTGCAGGAGAAGAAAGGAGGGTGGGGTGCCAAGGATAAATGAAGATCGACAACACATATGGAACATTATGGTAAGAACATAACTTCTTAATCTGTTGTCAATCTTCATTTATCCTTGACCACTGTGACAGAGTCCCCAGCCACTTTAGATCTTGGGAGGCCTTATGGAAGAATATTTCTGAGAACCATAGAGACAAAGGACGGTCTTCCCCTGGAGACCAGATCCAGTTTGTAATGAGTGATAAAGGTATGTGGAGTAGCTCAAGTTGCTGCTGCGCATATTTCGTTCATGGAAGCCTTGGAATGGAAAACAGCAGACGTGGCTATTGCCCTAGTAGAATGCTCTCTCACTGGTATTGGTAATTGGAGATTTTTTTTTTTGTAGATGAAAGTAATACAGTCTCTTAACCACCCTGACAAAGTGACTTTCGAAACTGATTTCCACAGAGATGGACTGGAGAAAGAGACAAATAACTGATCCAAGTTTCTAAATTCTTTAGTTCTGCTGTGGTAGAAGCATAATTGCCTGTGAAAATCTAGTAAATGTAAGCAATATTCATCTTTGTTGGAAAAATTTGGGTAAAAACAGGTAAGATAATGGACTGATTAATATTAGTTTCTAAGCCCAACTTAGGAAGAAATGATGGATTGGTTCTTAGTGAAACCCTATCCGTATGGAAAATTAAATATGGTGACCTTGAAGACAGTGCTTGTCTTTCGGAAATTCTTCTGGCAGAGGTAAGGCTATCAGAAAAATGGTCTTCCGTGAAAGAAACTTTAATTGACAGGAAGCCGCCAGTTCAAAGGGGGAAAGGACCATGGACTGCAAAACCGTAGTCAGATCCCAAGGAGGTAGAGGATCTTTAAAAGGAGATTTCAACCACAAGGTCCCTTTCACGAACACTTTACAAAGTCTATGGGAAATTAGCGAACAGTCTTCAAAGCCATTATGGAAACTGGAAATAGCAGTTAGATGGACCTTAATAGCAGAAGCAAAGGCTCCTTGTTCGAACAGCTTAGCTAAAAATTCTAATACCTTTTCAAGTGCTAGGACTCACCTCCTATCTACTCTACTTTAAACATCCCCAATTCTAACTAATCTTTACAAAACTGACCTTAATAAACTTTCTATTTGTTACAACAAAATCGCTAGATTCGCTGCCAATGCCAAATCATGATCCCACCACTACCTTTCCCTACAAGCCTTGCACTGGCTTGAATTTCCAAACCTATTAAGGTACCATCAACTCAGCCTAGCTCATCTAATTCTGGGGTCTATGTCAGAACAACAAAAAATCAAACTATCGAACGCTCACATGAGTGAATAATCAGGAACTCGAAATCGCTATTGTGGGGTGCTGTGCCCCCCCCCCCGCGCTAAATATATATTCCTACTCCGAGATCGCACTACAGTGAGGAAAAGGCAAATATTCCGATCTTCACTGTACTGTGATCCCCAAAAAATCAATATCGAATTCCTGATTTTTCGCTCGTGTGAGCGCTCGACATTTTGTGTTTTCATCATTCTAAAGCATACCCTAATTCTGTACTATCCCGAGAAAATCCCTGACCTGATTGGCATGCTGAACATCTACAGTCCAAATAGACAACTTCGGTCCTCACAAAGCCTTAATTGAAACTATCACATGCAAAAACAACTCCAGGGATTCACTATTTACCCATGAAATAGCAAAAATATGGAACAACCTTCCCCCTGACCTCAGACTACAACACTTTACACCCTCCTTCAAAAGCCTACTTGAAACATACCTCTTCAACCATCTATGCAACTGTAATTGACCCCCTGAAGCCTCATCCACTCACTATTTCTACACCCTATCTGTCCTGGACAACACAAACAACACCCTCTAACTATACCTATCCATGTGTGAGCAATAACATATATATGAGAGTATGTACGTGTGTGTGTGTGTGTGTGTGTGTGTGTGTGTGTGTGTGTGTGTGTGTGTGTGTGTGTGCGCGCGCGTGTGTGTGTGTATATATATATATATATATATATATATATATATATATATATATATATATATATATATATATATATATATATATATATGTATATATATATATATATATATATGCGTGTTTATATGTAAATGCTCTTACATGTATATTTGTTTGAATGTACATATGGAAACTTAAACATTTATATACTCTTATTCAATTGTGAATTATCTTGCAATGCTCTACTGGGTTCTTATCTACTCTCACTGTATATTTTGTACACTTGTATTTTCAATCAAAAGGAGGAATATCCTCTTACTGTATACTAACGGCTGTAAAGTCTACAATAAGTATGCTACTACTCTGTAATGTCATTTTTGTAAATTTTTTTTCTCTCTGTAAACTTATGGAGTTTTTCTCCCCATGACTCCACTGAAAACGCAGTCGGACCATCCTGGCAAACAAATGTTAAATAAATAAATACATAATAAATAACTGGTGCGGAGATGGGATTAAGACCATTATTGTCTGCCCAAACAGAAAATGTTTTCCACTTTCTGTGGTAAAGTTTCCTGGTGGAAGGTTTATGGGAAGCCAATAACATTTTTTTTGACTGGGTTACGATAAATTTTTCTGCCTGGTGATTCATGGAATTACAGGAGCCAAGTTGTAAGCTTGAGGTTCTGACGACTGGGATGCACCAGTCCCTGTGGATGAGATAGAAGATCTGGAACTGGGTCCAGAGTCCATGGACAGTGAATTAGATGAGGCCACAGAAACGGGAATTAGACTTGTCCAGTCTAAAAGGGGGCAATGAAGATCACCTTGCTCTTCAACCTGATGGCTTTCTTTAAAAAGAAAAGAAAAGAATCAGTGGAAAGGGGGGAGGCATAGAGTAGACCGGAGGAGGAGCATCTCTTGGGGACTCTCCTTGTGGAGGAATTAGGGCAAAGTAGCTGCTGCACTTGCTGCTCAGGGTGATGCAAACAGGATAAAGCAAGGCTGGCCCCAGCAACAGAAAAACTCCTCTGCCACTCTGGGATTGAAAAACCACTCGTGAGGCAGGAGAATGCATCTGCTCAACTTGTCCGCTATCACATTTGAGCTCCTTGGGATGTGCGCTGTTATCAGAAAACAGATGGAAGAAATTACCCATTACCACACTCGAGAGCTTCTCGACACAGAGGGTAAGACTTGGTTCCGCCTTGTTTGTTGATGTATCAGACTACCGATACAATTTCTGACTGTACTGCAATTGTTCCTGGGGGAAGGACATTTTGGAAGGCTCGCAATGCTAACAGCACTGCCTTCAATTCCAGAACAATAATATGCAAATTGCTTTCTATCGGGGACCAAGTGCCTTGGACTGTTCTGCCCAGATAATGCCCCATCCCACCTCATCTAGGAAGCGTCAGTGATCACTATGGCCTTGGGCTGAGGTGAGACAAAGGGACAGCCTAAGAGAATTTCCTTGAATTCCATCCACCAGGATAAGTCCTTCTTGCAACGACCGGTGATTAAGACAGGAAGTGTCACTGGATAGGTCAGAATGGACCACTGGGATGCCAGAAGTCACTTTAAAAGTTTCATATGAAAGCTTGCTAGTGGAACTAAGATAATGGCTGCTGCCATGGACCCTAGAGCTTGAAGGACTAAAAGCACAGGTACCATGTCAATGCAGAGAATAGCTTATACTTGGGATCTTATCTTCTGTAGCCTGTGTAGAGGAAGGGAACCTGTACAAATGGCAGCATTTAGATGGGCTCCTATGAACTCTAAATCTTTAGTCAGGATTAGTTGGGATTTTGACTGATTTACTGTAATGCCCAGATGAGCAAATTAGAATGAAATCTGGTGCTTAAAGCAGTGGATGCCTGGTGGAAGTGGTGATGAGCTGGTCATCTAGATAAGGAAATACCCGGAATCCATGAAGTCTCAAGTGAGCTGTCTCTGCTGCCAAGCACTTGGTGAACACCCTAGTGGCTGTGGTGAGGCCAAAGGGCAGCACTCTGAACTGAAAATGACTGGCTACTAGCCGGAAGCGGAAGAATCTTCTGGAGCATTTGTCCATTTTTATGTGGTAATACGTGTCCTGAAGATTTATAGAGCATATCCAGTCTCTTCCTCTAAGAAGGGTAGGATAGACTGAACCGTGACCATCTGGAATTCTGCTTGCCGAGCAAACTTGTTCAGAAGGCTGAGACCTAAAATTGGTCTCAAGTCCCCTGTCTTTTTTGGTACCAAAAAGAACCTCAAGTAAAATCCATTTCCTATCTGGTCTGGCGGGACATCTTGGATGGCTCTTTTTTTCTAGCATCTTTTGAATTTTCAGAGCTGCATACTCCCACTGACTGGGTGGAACATCAGGGAGTTGTCTTCTTGATCTTGGAATGAGAATGAAGGGAATGTATTGACCTCTGGCAATGATCTTGCTGCCAGGCTCTCGAGTGCAAAGAGAACCTTCCCTTACTACTTCCAGGGGTAAGCAATCAGGCCCCCTATCAGGAGCACTGGTAGGGTTTCCCAGAGAAAGAATCTCTGGAACCCTGATTTTGCGGGCCACCTCTGCCGTGGGGTTGGAATCTTCCATTGGAGCTCCGCCCTCTGCCCTTAGGGGAGTCTCTGCCAAGTACATCTTGATAAGGTCCTTGGGATTTTTTGAACCAAATCTTCCTGCTACTCTGGTTTCTAGAGTAGGACCACTGGGAGCAGAAAAATGTATCCCCATTGTAGATAGGGTCTTTCCAACTTTCTCGCACCTGGCTAATGTTTCTCTGACTTTTGGCCCAAGCAAGGAACATCCATCAAAAGGAGCATTGATGAAAGAAAACTTAAATGGTTCCGCAAACTCACACAAGTGCATCCAGGTGTGTCACCTTATGGCAATCCCAGAACCCGCTGCCCTAGTCTTCCCTTCAGCTGCATGAGCAATGAGCCTCATGGACGAGTTGGAAACAGACTCCAGACTAGCAAGCTGGGAAGCCACTTTACTTGATTGAACCTCCTCAAACACAGCTCTTGCCAGGGTATTTGACAACTCCTTGATCAGATCCCTCTGGAACCTAGTAAAGTGTGCCATAAAATTCACAGATCTTAAAGCGAAGTTCGATGATGCATACACTTGCTTACCGAATCTGTCCATAGCCCTGAACTCTCGATTAGAGGGATGAACATTGGAAATCTCTTCTGCCAGTTCCTTCTTGGTGGCCGCCACAATCACCATGGCATCTACTGCTAATCCCTTAACCCAATGCTGGTAGTCCTCTGGTGCTGTAAGAATTTTGTCCACTCTCTTGGGGATTGGCTCTACATAGTCAGGGTCCTTCCAAACCTGCTGCGTGATCAATTTAATAAGATCATCACCCAAGAAGTAGATGGGTGAGCACCAAAAGCTTGCAGGTACACTGACTCCTCAGAGGTATGGTCTTTAGGCTTCCAGTCATCCCTCTGCTTCAAATTTCAAGAATGTCTCCAAAGGAGACGTCTTCTGGGGGTAACCGAGGGGAACCATCCCCATCATCGAAGTCCGTGTCTTCTGTGACAAATTCTTCAGGGGAATCTAAGTGTTTCCTCTTACACATCTTCCTGAGCATCTCCTCAGTGGGGATCTCTGTGGAGGACTTGGAAGAAGAGGTGCCCTGCGCAGGGGTACCCTAAAGCTTTGATGCTCGCTGTCCAGGCATGGAAGTTGGTGGCAGCTCTGTGCGAGAGGGAGTCCCAGGAAAATACTCCGATATGGGAGGGGCCAGCTGAGAATCTGCAGAGGCTAATGCCCTCTACATAACTTGGAAGACGGGTCCCCCTGAAGAGGGATGGTAAGCCCGGAACTGAGAAGGAACGAAACCACGGTCCCACCCCACTCCGAGAAACCCACCCCCAAAGCAGAAGCCGAGGAAGAGCCCACACCACCTGAGGCTCTGAGAGTCAAGGACGACCCTGAATTAAAAAATGGGGCCGATCCGAAACCCTCAAATCCTGCAGCACAGCTACAGCCCCAGGAGCCCGCCGTTGCCCATGGAACTCAGGAACTCAAGGCAGACTCTGGAACCGAAGGAGTAAAGGCTGTCGGCACCACAGCAGCTGGAACCAGAGGAATTGGAGTCGTAATTTCTAAACCCTCTGAGTAGGTTAGAGGACGAAAGTTTGGTGGAGTCCTGGGAGAGAAAGCCCCATCTCCAGAGGGGAGTGGGGCCTGGGAAGATATGGAAAGACCCCTAGTCACTAGGAACTGATCCACCAACCTGACAATGTCGACTTCAGTCAGACTTCTGGAGGAACGGACAGTAAAGCCTGAGGGAGATTCTGGTCTGTCGAGAAATGGGCTTGGCAACTGTCCCACACAGTGGTCAACTGAAAGGGAATATATTGTCCTGGGAAGGTTGATGATACCTTATTGTGGCACTGGAGGTGGTGGCTCCAAAATTTCGGATAGTGTCACGGGGGAGATGATGCGGAAGGGGAAGCTTGAGTTGTCAGTACCGAGGTGGCCAGCACGGAGACCTGTGGTGCAGAGGTAGTTACCATAGATGGTGCAGAAGGAGTCAATTCTGTAGGTTTCTTAATTTTAAACTTTGGTTGCACAGGAGGTATGGGAGCCAAAGGTTTGTGTTTCTTGGCTGCCGAAACCAAAGAGGACACTGGTACCAAGTGACTCCTCTTCTGTCCATGTTCAGATTTAGAAGAAGAGGGGGAGGAAGGAGAGGATGTGTTGGACTTAGAGCCTCTTCAAAAGAAAACTTACTCAGACCTTTTAATATCAATTTATTTTTCCTTTCTACAAGGACCCAGTGGCTGTACGCTTGACAAATTTGTACAGTCTTGCTGCAGATGCACCAGGCCCAAGCAGTACACACAGGAAGAATGCCCATCAGAGTTGGGCATCTTCTTACCACAACCTTGGCATTATTTAAACCACGTTGTTCTCCTAGATTTGTCCACCATGTTGAAAACGGAAGCAATTATCAACTGACAGCAGTCACACATACACTAATAAGAATCACACACACACAGACACACACACACACACACACACACACACACACACACACACACACACACACACACACACACACAAAGGGAACAGCTACCAACAATGGTAGGCCAGAACTACCAAAAAGGTAGGGAAAGGAAGAGCTACAAGCGATGGCCGGGGAGAACACCAAAGTGTAAATGGAGAGGGATAAACAAACAAGGCAAAGTAGTTAGAACAAAATTCAACTTTAAATATATATATATATATATATATATATACATATATATATATATATATATATATATATATATATATATATATATATATATATATATATATATATATATATAAATATATATATATGTATATACATATATAACAAGCTGAAAATTACAGAGGAAAGCTATGAAAACTGAAAATTTCACTTAGCTGATGAGAGAATCTGGCCGATGTGTCTTGCGACAAGAGTGGCAAATCAAATCTGAGGTAATTTGGAAAGGGGTATTCTGGGTAGAGACTTAGCTGGAGAGTTTTTGGCTTCTGCTAGCTGTTATAATGGACGAGCCAGTTCTCAGGATTGGAACCGAGTACAAAGGTCAAGGATAAATGAAGATTAACAACATCAGATCAAATGATTATCCCTCTGTTATAGTCAGTGAACCACATCTGGAGTGCAATCAACATTTCTGGAGACCTCATCTCAATCTGTGTCACCACTTCAAGATTAATTCTTCTACATAATGTGTACTTCATTAAGTAAGGATGTCAGACGCACAGATTTGTCTTGTGTTAGATCACACTGCATGGCCACTGGCATCCAGGTAAACACATTTAGCCTCAGTGTTTACTGAAGACAATGCAGTCCTTGTACTTTCCTAGGAGGATTCTAGGATGAGTAGGAAGTATCATTATTTGTTGCAAGAAGGAATTTATTAACTCTTTATTTAGGCATTACAATCCCACCTCAAAAAGTGTGTGCTGTGTGACATACACAAGTTAAAGTGTCTGGAAAGGGATGCTCATTAGAATGGTGGTAGTTCTGTAATACAGGTTATATGAAGAGTGATTGACTGTTGTAAACATGCACACCCATCATACCCATCATACCCATCCAGGCACTGTAAACAAGTATATAGTGTCAAGGAGCTTTTAAGAGTTTAGTTTCTCAAAGGTGGGAGACACAGCTTGAAACTAGACAGAGATAATTTAAGGGTGACCTGTGGAAATGTTTTCTTGCTGCATAAAGAAAGGCATGCATGAAAAAGCCTTCTTCATAAAGTGGTAGAAGCAAAAAGGGGGAAACCTTCCAAGAGAAGAAAAGGAGTAAGTGAATTATTAGTTATCCTGCAAAGGATGCCTATCTATATGGCAGGGTAATAGGCAGATCAAGTCACCTAAGTGGCCTGTACCTTCTGTCTTTACACATGTATTCGTTGTATCTGTATGTGGTGTATGCACAGCATTGTTGTAACATGGTTCTGACATTTGGAAGAGCATGCAATACCATCTCTGATGCGACAACCCGGTGGCAGCAAAATTATTGCTGTAGGACTTCATACTTAATATAAACAAAGCATGCACTGTAAAGCTGTGATTTGCATGTTACACTTTTTCTGTACAAAGGGGAAAAAAAAGAGTACTGTCCTCCCACATCTCATATATCTGAGTGGCAATATTAAACCCAATGACAAACCCATGTTCAGGCACCTAGGCAGAGGCAGCGAGACATTTCCTTGTGGTACATTTGGTCAGGGAGACATAGCTGAACTGACATTCAGCTGCAGAAAAATATGGTTGTTTTAAATTCCCTGTGGACAAACAGAAGCGCACACTGCCATGCCAACAGCTTTAATAACCAAGTGCATGGGGGCAGAAAAAATAATGAGTGTTGTGCTCAGTGTACAATACCTGCTTATGTAATTACAACATGTAGAAGTGTGCTGCAGCATGGAGGAACTAGTGCATGCTACTGTAGTCACATTTATGCTCCTGTATGCATTTTAGGTAGTGTTCCCTAGATACTGTGAAGGAGGTAGTGGTCAACACACACCAATTATAAAGTCACTGTTCATTGTGCACTGCATTTTACTGTCACTACCATGCCCACTGGCCAGACTGCTGCTGATGCCTGCCGTACTGCCTGCTGTCTCATGTTGCCTTGGGAGCCATGGGCATTATTTTCCCCCTGTGCATTTGGTTCCTGAAGTTGTTGGCATGGCATAGATTCTTCTCTTTGCCCACAGAGAATTCACAACAGCCATATTTCTCTGCAGCTAAATGCCACTTCAGCCATGTGTCCCCAACCAAATGTACAACAAGGAAATGTCTCACTACCTAGGTGCCTGAACCCCTTCAGAAGACTAAAACATGACGGAAATGCACAGTCGGGCCTCCCATCAGGAACGGCGGCAGGGAGAACCACGAAAGGAACCGCAGTCTCCCGAGTTGCAGGGGCCTCCTCTGCCCTAGGGCGGCATCTCTCTGAATAACCACCCCCTCCCCTGCCTCTGGAGGGGGGGCTCACCTTGTGCACTGGGAAAAAACCTCTGTGATTTCTTGAACATTTTGCCACCCCTCTGGGCCTTGGGATAAGGCCTAGAGGGAAGGGAAAAATGGACTCCTACGGCAGACAGAGTTTTTCCCTCCTGCTCGCACCTGGTGAGAGTGTCTTTCACCTTGGTTCTGAACAAAGAGGGGCGTCGGTGAATGAAGACTTGAAGGCCTCCGCAAAATGACAAAGGTGCATCCAGGCCTGCCTCCTAAGAGCAACTCCTGAGCTTGCTGCCCTACTCACTCCTTCGACTGCATAGGAGATTAGCCTCATGGAGGAGTTTGCAATGGAATTGATGGTAGACAACTGAGCGTTGACCGTCTGAGCCACCGCCTCAGAATCGTTACCCATGACAGTATCTCCAAGCTCCTTGAGGAGATCTCTCTGGAGTCGTGTAAAGTGTGATAAATAATTCAGTGACCGTAAGGTAAAGGTCGCTGAAGAAAAAGTACGCTTCCCGTACCAGTCCATGGTCCTAGACTCCTTGTTAGGGGGATGGACGGTGGAAGAAGTCGGCTAATTCCTTCTGAGTGGCAGCTGCCACCACCATGGCATCCACAAGGACTACCTTCAACAGAAATTTCTTATCAGGAGGAGCAGACAAAAATTTATTGGGTCTCCTGGGGACTGGTTCCACAGAGTCAGGGGGTTTCCCACACCCTTCGACAAACCAAATCCAGAAGCTCGTCAAAGGGTGGAGAAACCCAGGAGGTGGAGGGCTGAGCACCAAAGACTCCTCCTCGGAGGGGGCTTTGGATGGTCAGTCACCTCTTTGCTTCAAAATCTCTAGGATGTCAGTGAAAGAAACATCCTCAGAGGATGACTTGGGGGACCTCTCCGATTCTCAAGGTTGGTGTCTGATGTGAGAGACTCATCCTGGGAATCTATGTGCTTCCTCTTGCATGTCTTCTTTCTGGGTGGCTCCTCAGGCAAAAAATCTGAGGGGGCATCAGAAATGTGGGGACCATTCATGGGTGTACCCTGAGGCCTTGGGGCTCCGCTGTCTAGAGATAGAAGGTGATCAGAGACCTGCACCGGTGTAGTAGGGGACAGAATGACCGACCTGCATGATGCCGCTGACGACCTGGCCAGCGTGCTCCGCATGGCCTCGAAGGCTGGTCCCCCCAAGTCCGAAGAATGACCAGCCTCCGAAGCCATGACAGGAGTCAAACTTCCCAGCGCCGAAGCACCGAGTGGGAGACTATGAGCCGAATGGTGTCCCATAGCCTCTCCCTCAGGTCCGACCGAAGAATCCTGAGTCCTGAAACCGTGGATGGTGCCGACGGGGTCGGAGTTGACATTGCCACCAATAAGCCAGGAGGGGCTGTCGGAACCGACCTAGGGACATCACGCGGAGCCGAGCACTCTGGCTCCGAAAGCTGAGGAGTGCTTGGAGGAGGAAGCATCGAAGCAGGTTGAGGGACCGGCTCCGGAGCCGACTGGGTCGGAGCCGAGAACAATTTTGCCAGAACCGGTGACTGAAGGAGTCTCTGCACCACTCTATCGACGTTCACATCTGAAAAGGTCCTGGAGAATTTAGAGGATAGAGAAGGAGATCAAGACCTCTTCTCCAAAGAGGACCTGCGAGGAGGGGATAATGGCCTAACACTAGGCGATCAGCTCCGAACAGGTTCCAAGAAAATTGGAGCCGAAGCAGGTTCCATAACAACTGACACTTCCTGCGGCCCCAAAGACAATAGAGCCGTGGATGTGAAGCAGACTTTGCTATTTTCTCCGGTGGCTCCAAGGAGACTGATAGAGCCGGAAATCTCTTTTTGATTTAGAAGATTTAGCCTTAGAGCTGGAAGCACTCTCCAGACCCTCCTCAAAGGAGGGTTTCAGAAGTCCCTTCCAAATCAATTTATTCTTCCTTTCCTGAAGAACTCTCGGACTAAAAGCATGACAGAAGCTGCACGACTCCTGGAGATGAATCGCTCCCAGACAATATACACAGATGGAGTGTCCATCAGTAATGGACATTTTGTAACTGCACCTAGAGCACTTCTTGAAGCCCAAGGGCTTGTGCTCCTTAGTATCTTTGGATAGTTAACCAACAAAATTAAAGCACCAAGACAATCAAACACTGAATAAAAGGACCAACGGTCAAACAGTCACAAGGCATGAAAACTACAACACACAAAAACCACAAGATCTCTAAGTTAAACAATCCTTAGACAAAAAACACTAGGGAGAAAGAACTAATACCTCTAATTTGGTACTTAGTTCTGGTAAACTTAAAAGACACAAGGAAAGCAAGGGGACAGACTAGGTCCTCTAACTGACAACAGGCCTAGCCCATTGGAAACAGCTAGTGGGATACCACAGAAAAAATGATCCAAACACAATATTTTCACAAAACAAGACAAGAACACATAATAGCTATTACAATAGCTTTTTCTTTGCAACAAATTTTCCTGATAAGGAAGAAAAAGGATACTTAGCCACAGACAAGAGCGAGACCACGTCCGAGCTACACGAATCGCAAGCGAGATCTGGGGATAGAGAGCAGTGCAGCATGGGATACCATCTTAGCCCAGCCAATAGAAAGACTTGGGCTAGAAAAGTTTGGCAGAGTCGGAGCCGACATTTGGCTCCGAACCCACGGGTAAGAATGTAGGCGAGATTGGACTAAATAACATCTAAATATTTAATGTTGCGAGTTAGACTTTCACCAACAGGCTTCTTTAGGCAAATACAAACACATGCATTAAATTAAAACCATTTAAATATAGTATTTAGGTTCATAGGTAGATACTAGGCTATCTGCCCTAGGGCATTTATAAGCCTAGCCAGAGTGTATTTGGCTTCCGCCTCCCTATTAGATTAGCCTACTGTGCCTCTGTAAAGTAGGTCACAGAAGGTACCCTTTTAAGATTAGTTTACTGTGCCTCTGTCTAGCAGGGACACAGGAGAGATCCCAGGGGTGAATTTGCGATTTCCCATCCACGCGTCCAAATTTCGCTTGAAGAGGGTCAGTGAGGGGCTACGTCTAACATGAAATGGGATTCTATTCCAGAGTGAGGGGAGCCTTTGGGAAATGAATCTGTCCCTCCAGCATGTCCTATTTATTTTTGTGCTGAGGTTTAGGTCCCTGGAGCGTGTAGCTCTAAGGGACTTGGATTTTTTGAGGTGGATCATGTCCATTAATTCTGGGTTTGACATGGCTTTGTACGTCAGGCATAGATCGCCTCTGAGTAGGCGGTAAGCAACCGAGTAGAGCTGGAGTTTCTTATTCGAGCTGCATAGGACATCTGTTTGTAGCCCATGATCCTCTTGGTGAGGTACTTTTGGGGTCTCTCCAGTTGTTGCAGGTGTCGGGTAAGGTACATCCCAACAGGGGCACTGTATTCAATTATGGGCCTGATGAGTGACGAGTAGAGGGGCACAATGACCTCTCTTGATCTAGATGCGAACCCTTTCGTGATAAGGTGGGCTATATAGAAGGTCTTTCTAACTACTTTGGCAACGTGATTATCAAAGGAGAGATTATTATCTACGTTGGTCCCCAAATCTCTAATTACTTCTTCCGTACTTAATGGATTACCACCTATGTGGTAATTTGTGGGCACCTTGTTTTTCCCAAAGGGGATGACTATGCACTTTTTAGCATTTAGCTTGAGGCCATGGCTCTGGCACCAAGCATCCATCTCTGTGAGACCCTTATGGAGGATGCTTGAGTCAGCTGGAGATTCGATTATGGCCCCCAGTTTGCAGTCGTCTGCGAACTTTGTTAGCCATAATTCCCCCATGTTAGCCTGAACCTCAGAGAAGTATATACCGAACAAGAGAGGTCCCAGAACTGAGCCCTGTGGGACTCCACTTGTAACTGGTTTGGATTTGGACATGGCACCTGCGATTCTGACCATGTGGGTTCTATCTCTGAGACAGTTTGCAACCCATCTTGTGATAGAGGGGTTGATATTTAAGCTGGTAAGCTTATTTATGATGCACGAGTGGGGTATTGTGTCAAGGCTTTTGCGAGGTCCAGGTAGGCTGTGTGGACTGCCTTGCCGTCATCTATGGCTTTGGTAACTGTTTCAAAGAAATCAACTAGGTTTAAGAGGCAAGATATGCCCTTAACAAAGCCAAATTGGGTAGGGTCCAGTGTCTGGAGGCTCCCAATGTCTTTGTTTATGAGTTCCATGATAATACACTCCATAGCTTTACAGACCAGACTAGCCAGGCTTATGGGGCGATAGTTTCCGGGGTCCGTTGTGGCACCACCTTTGTGGAGTGGGACTACTGTAGCTGTACGCCATTCTTTGGGTACATATCCTGTAGTAAGGCTAAGTTTTTAACAGTGACTTAATGTGAGGGTTCAGTTCTTCTTGGAGCTCGTGTAAGACACAGCCTGTGATACTGTCCGGTCCCATAGATGCTGTGTTTTCTGCTTTGGAGAGGGCAGCTTTCACCTGTGCATCTGTGATGTCAGGGAGGTTACATTCAGTTGGGATAGGCGTTTGCTCCTTTGCAGGGGAAGGGGGGGAGAGGTTTGCGCTGAATCTGTCTGCCATGATGTTGGCTATGTCTGTAGGTTCGGTATATTTTGTACCATTATGCAACAATGCAGAGCATATCTGGGAGTTTCCGGCCAAGTTTCTGACATAACTAAAGAAGGCCTTGTGATTATCTTTAGTGTCTAGGGCAATTTTTCTTTTGAAACTGGCCTTTGATGATTTTATGAGGGATTGAAGTTTCTTGCTAATGCTGATCTGAGATGCCTTCCCTTTTTGGGATTTTGCTCTGTCATGTAGTAGCTTCCTCCTTTTGTTGTATAGCTTATTTATGGCGGGGTCCACCAGACCGGTCTCCTGTTTTTGGAGGAGTGAGCCTTGGTTTTATTTGGGATAGCACGATCCATGCATTCCTGCAGGTGCTCACAGAATGTTTTGTAAAGGATTCTGCGGATTGGGCTGTATTATCCTCTGGCCCAGGGGCTTTGAAGGATTCCACCTCAGTCTTGAGAAGTGCAAAGTTGGCTTTTGAGAAATTCTTTACAGTGATTTCCTTGACTGGGGGTGGGGACGGGATATGGATGTCCAGGGAAATTTGTTTATGGTCTAATCTTACCAATGAGAGGTTTACCTCTGGTGTGGAAAATAGAGTCCCCATGTTGGTGATGACCAGGTCCAATATGTTGTTCCCTCTTGTGGGAGTGGTGACCAGTTGTTCCATTGTGTTAGAGTTTATAAATTCAAGGAAGCGTTGGCAAAGGTGTTTGGGCTTGAGTAGTTTTCCCAGTCAATGTTTGGGTAGTTGAAGTCACCCAATAACATAGTGTTTGGAGAGACCTTCATATTCTCCAGTGTTCTCAGGAATGCCAAGTGGGGTTTCTGTAATAGGGAGGGTGTTCTGTAGCAAGCTACAAACTGAAAGGCAGTTTTGCCCGCTGTTAGTTGCACATGGATGGTTTCCGATGCTTCGTGCAGTGCCACTAACCTGGAGGTGTAGGTATCTTTGATGAATATAGATACTCCCCCTCCTTTTGTGCTTCGGTCCGAGTTTTGGGGCCGAAACGCATGGTATGAGTTTGAACCTGGTAGTGCTGGGGTGCTCTCAGGAGCCTTGAACCAGGTTTCTGTTACTGCACAGACATCGATTTTCTCCATACTGAGGAGAGTCTCGAGTGCGTGCATCTTGAGGTTTAGACTTCTGGCATTGAGTACCATTACCTTTAGTTTTTTTATCTTTGGGTTGTCTATGGAGGTGGGTTTGTCCTTTGAGCCTTGCCTAAAAAAGGCACTATGGGGGTGGCAAGAGCCTTGGCCAGTATACAAAAGCCTAAGGGTGACAGGTGCAAGCCGTCCCTAGTGAAGCAACGTGGCTTGTCGAGCATATCATCCCAGGCTGACAGACACTGGATCCCCTTTGAATGACACCAATACTTTAGCCAATTGTTGAAACTGATCATTTTGTCTTTATACTGTGGCATCATTCTTGGTGAGGGCAAGATGCTACTCAAGGTCAGAGACATACCAGCCTGGGCTACATA
Source organism: Protopterus annectens (assembly GCF_019279795.1). Lineage (NCBI taxonomy): Eukaryota > Metazoa > Chordata > Ceratodontiformes > Protopteridae > Protopterus > Protopterus annectens. The sequence goes on from NC_056733.1 coordinate 642,590,435, forward strand.
GTCAGAGAGCTCCTCTATGTCTCTTTTCATGTAGTCCAGGGAGGTACGTCTCAGGTCATTCACACCAGCATGGACAATGACGGAGTCATACTTGTACTTGCTTTGGAGTGACCTGAGTGCTTCCGTTATGTGGCGGATCCTGGCACCCGACAGGCAGCTTACAGTGACCTTCTCCTTGTTCAGTCTGGTGAGTGGGATGTCAGTGTGCTGGACAATAGAGTCCCCTATAACAAGTGTATTTGGTGTGTTGTTTGGCCTTATGGGCTGTGAATGTGAGGCACACTGATTTTGTGAGATATGTGATTTGTGGGTATTGTTGAGGGGTGGCTGTTGCTTGGATATCTGCTTAGGAGGTCTTTGCTGTTTAGGTTGATTTTTATTTAGAGCCTCCAGTATGTTTTTGTGTGTTTATGTGTTGGGTATGCAGATGCAATAGGTCTGTGTAGACTGGATTTGTGGTGTGGGTGGTTACCTTTTCCTCCTGACTGACTGTACCAGTCTTGGGATGAGAGAGCTCTGCCTCCAGTTTGGCTGTGTAACTGCATCTCTCACATGTATTAGAGTTTGTTGGAAGGAGGAGAGGGTTGTCTGTGTACATAAGGCAATTGTAACATTGCCTCAAAATTCCCAGATTCACCAGCTGGACTGGAGAGTAACCTTGAAACTGACCCTTAGACATACCAGATTAGTATAGGGAACTGTTTTTTTTACTGATCAGATTAGGGAAGGGAACTGATTTTTCACTTGATCAGGAAGGACCAATTGGCAGTCTAATACTTATGAGAAGTCAAGGAGGGTGTAGTGCTTTAGTTAGTTAGTGTTTCCTTATAAGAGCTGAGCAAGTGCAGGGCTTTAGAAAGAGAATAGAGTGATTACTTTGAGAGTTTGAACAGTTCTAAGGGAAAAAGTAAAGAGCAGACTTTGTGGAGCCTGGAATAGTTTAAACCTGTTTAGGCGGCGCTGCCCGATGCTGCTCAGTGTGCAAAATCGTACAAAAAGAGAGTTGTAGGGTATTAAGAGAGAGAGAGAGCAAGGAGTTTAGAATTGACCCAAAATGGCCAATAAAACTACAGCTTCTAGGTAGTAACTACTCCTCCAGGGACAGGCAGGCTGTTCAGTGTTAACCACTCCCACTGGTGAACACAGAGAATTCCCTTTAGCCCAAGCAAGCACTGGCCTTCTAGAAACTTCCAAACAGTTCAGAACAGCAAGTCTGTAACTGAACTTTCTTAACTTTCAGAAAATGGGAAAAAAGCAAGATTTTTTTTTTCTTTTTGTTGTAGTTTAAAGGTAGCAGAGATACACAAGCAGCAAAATAATCACAACAGTGCAATAAATGACCCCACACTTGAGTGCTAGGCCAAAATCAGGTAAAATGCAGTTTTTAGAGAAAAAAACGATTTTAAATTAAGTGCAACACAGGAAATGCAGTAAACATGCTCTAGATGTGTTCCAAGTAATGTTACTGTTACAGATATAAACTTTAGCAAGCCTGAAAATACCAAAAAGTAGGCGGCAGAGCAGTAAAACTTAACAAAAAATCAGAAGAAAATACTTAAAATCACAAAAGTGGCTCCTTTTCTTCTCTCAGCGTTTTCTCCTTTTGGTAGGTGCTTCAGCAACAACTATCAAGCCTGAAAAGACACCAAAACCACGAGGCAGCCTGGTTTTAAGAGAGAGAGATCAAGGAGTTTAGAATTGACCCAAAATGGCCAATAAAACTACAGCTTCTAGGTAGTAACCACTCCTCCAGGGACAGGCAGGTTGTTCAGTGTTAACCACTCCCACTGGTGAACACAGAGACTTTCCTTTAGCCCAAGCAAGCACTGGCCTTCTAGAAACTTCCAAACAGTTCAGAACAGCAAATCTGTAACTGAACTTTCTTAACTTTCAGAAAGTGGGAAAAAAGCAAGATTTTCTTGTTTTTTTTTCTTTTTGTTGTAGTTTAAAGGTAGCAGAGATACACAAGCAGCAAAATAATCACAACAGTGCAATAAATGACCCCACACTTGAGTGCTAGGCCAAAATCCGGTAAAATGAAGTTTTTAGAGAAAAAAACTATTTTAAATTAAGTGCAACACATGAAATGCAGTAAACAGGCTCTAGATGTGTTCCAAGTACTGTTACTGTTACAGATATAAACTTTAGCAAGCCGGAAAATGCCAAAAAGTAGGCGGCAGAGCAGTAAAACTTAACAAAAAATCAGAAGAAAATACTTAAAATCACAAAAGTGGCTCCTTTTCTTCTCTCAGCGTTTTCTCCTCTTGGTAGGTGCTTCAGCAACAACTAGCAAGCCTGAAAAGACGCCAAAACCACGAGGCAGCCTGGTTTTAAGAGAGAGAGAGATCAAGGAGTTTAGAATTGACCCAAAATGGCCAATAAAACTACAGCTTCTAGGTAGTAACCACTCCTCCAGGGACAGGCAGGCTGTTCAGTGTTAACCACTCCCACTGGTACAGAGACTTCCCTTTAGCCCAAGCAAGCACTGGCCTTCTAGAAACTTCCAAACAGTTCAGAACAGCAAATTTGTAACTGAACTTTCTTAACTTTCAGAAAGTGGGAAAAAAGCAAGATTTTTTTTTTCTTTTTGCTGTAGTTTAAAGGTAGCAGAGATACACAAGCAGCAAAATAATCACAACAGTGCAATAAATGACCCCAGACTTGAGTGCTAGGCCAAAATCAGGTAAAATGCATTTTTTAGAGAAAAAAACAATTTTAAATTAAGTGCAACACAGGAAATGCAGTAATCAGGCTCTAGATGTGTTCCAAGTACTGTTACTGTTTCAGATATAAACTTTAGCAAGCCGGAAAATGCCAAAAAGTAGGCGGCAAAGCAGTAAAACAACAAAAAATCAGAAGAAAATACTTAAAATCACAAAAGTGGCTCCTTTTCTTCTCTCAGCGTTTTCTCCTCTTGGTAGGTGCTTCAGCAACAACTAGCAAGCCTGAAAAGGTGCCAAAACCACAAGGCAGTCTGGTTTTAAGAGGGAGAGATCAAGGAGATTAGAATTGACCCAAAATGGCCAATAAAACTACAGCTTCTAGGTAGTAACCACTCCTCCAGGGACAGGCAGGCTGTTCAGTGTTAACTACTCCCACTGGTGAACACAGAGACTTCCCTTTAGCCCAAGCAAGCACTGGCCTTCTAGAAACTTCCAAACAGTTCAGAACAGCAAATCTATAACTGAACTTTCTTAACTTTTTTTTCTTTTTGTTGTAGTTTAAAGGTAGTTTAAAGGCAGCAGAGATACACAAGCAGCAAAATAATCACAACAGTGCAATAAATGACCCCACACTTGAGTGCTAGGCCAAAATCAGGTAAAATGCAGTTTTTAAAGGAAAAAAATTATTTTAAATTAAGTGCAACACAGGAAATGCAGTAAACAAGCTCTAGATGTGTTCCAAGTACTGTTGCTGTTATAGATATAAATCTATATATTTAGTCACATGATGCAATGTCGCAACGAACAATCACATGATCTAAATATAAAAGTAAAACTTTAAATAGCTATTTTTAAAAACTATATTTTATACAAATTTATTTACAACACTTTTAAGATACAAGCTATTTAAACCACATACAATAAAATATCTAATCTAGACTTTATTGCACTTGTCTCTTAACAGTGGTTTAAGTGAGACATAACCATTCAACCCTGGGGTAATGTCCACTCTAAAACTAAGAATCCATTTAAACTCAGCCATTTGTGTGTACCTTTCTCTTATTTAATTGCATCATGTTGAATGTTCATAGGTAGGCACTGGCTTGAATTTCCAAACCTATTAAGGTACCATCAACTCAGCCTAGCTCATCTAATTCTGGGGTCTATGTCAGAACAACAAAAAATCAAACTATCGAACGCTCACATGAGTGAATAATCAGGAACTCGAAATCGCTATTGTGGGGTGCTGTGCCCCCCCCCCCCCGCGCTAAATATATATTCCTACTCCGAGATCGCACTACAGTGAGGAAAAGGCAAATATTCCGATCTTCACTGTACTGTGATCCCAAAAAAATCAATATCGAATTCCTGATTTTTCGCTCGTGTGAGCGCTCGACATTTTGTGTTTTCATCATTCTAAAGCATACCCTAATTCTGTACTATCCCGAGAAAATCCCTGACCTGATTGGCATGCTGAACATCTACAGTCCAAATAGACAACTTCGGTCCTCACAAAGCCTTAATTGAAACTATCACATGCAAAAACAACTCCAGGGATTCACTATTTACCCATGAAATAGCAAAATATGGAACAACCTTCCCCCTGACCTCAGACTACAACACTTTACACCCTCCTTCAAAAGCCTACTTGAAACATACCTCTTCAACCATCTATGCAACTGTAATTGACCCCCTGAAGCCTCATCCACTCACTATTTCTACACCCTATCTGTCCTGGACAACACAAACAACACCCTCTAACTATACCTATCCATGTGTGAGCAATAACATATATATGAGAGTATGTACGTGTGTGTGTGTGTGTGTGTGTGTGTGTGTGTGTGTGTGTGTGTGTGTGTGTGTGTGTGTGGCGTGTGTGTGTATATATATATATATATACATATATATATATATATATATATATATATATATATATATATGTATATATATATATATATATATATGCGTGTTTATATGTAAATGCTCTTACATGTATATTTGTTTGAATGTACATATGGAAACTTAAACATTTATATACTCTTATTCAATTGTGAATTATCTTGCAATGCTCTACTGGGTTCTTATCTACTCTCACTGTATATTTTGTACACTTGTATTTTCAATCAAAAGGAGGAATATCCTCTTACTGTATACTAACGGCTGTAAAGTCTACAATAAGTATGCTACTACTCTGTAATGTCATTTTTGTAAATTTTTTTTCTCTCTGTAAACTTATGGAGTTTTTCTCCCCATGACTCCACTGAAAACGCAGTCGGACCATCCTGGCAAACAAATGTTAAATAAATAAATACATAATAAATAACTGGTGCGGAGATGGGATTAAGACCATTATTGTCTGCCCAAACAGAAAATGTTTTCCACTTTCTGTGGTAAAGTTTCCTGGTGGAAGGTTTATGGGAAGCCAATAACATTTTTTTTGACTGGGTTACGATAAATTTTTCTGCCTGGTGATTCATGGAATTACAGGAGCCAAGTTGTAAGCTTGAGGTTCTGACGACTGGGATGCACCAGTCCCTGTGGATGAGATAGAAGATCTGGAACTGGGTCCAGAGTCCATGGACAGTGAATTAGATGAGGCCACAGAAACGGGAATTAGACTTGTCCAGTCTAAAAGGGGGCAATGAGGATCACCTTGCTCTTCAACCTGATGGCTTTCTTTAAAAAGAAAAGAAAAGAATCAGTGGAAAGGGGGGAGGCATAGAGTAGACCGGAGGAGGAGCATCTCTTGGGGACTCTCCTTGTGGAGGAATTAGGGCAAAGTAGCTGCTGCACTTGCTGCTCAGGGTGATGCAAACAGGATAAAGCAAGGCTGGCCCCAGCAACAGAAAAACTCCTCTGCCACTCTGGGATTGAAAAACCACTCGTGAGGCAGGAGAATGCATCTGCTCAACTTGTCCGCTATCACATTTGAGCTCCTTGGGATGTGCGCTGTTATCAGAAAACAGATGGAAGAAATTACCCATTACCACACTCGAGAGCTTCTCGACACAGAGGGTAAGACTTGGTTCCGCCTTGTTTGTTGATGTATCAGACTACCGATACAATTTCTGACTGTACTGCAATTGTTCCTGGGGGAAGGACATTTTGGAAGGCTCGCAATGCTAACAGCACTGCCTTCAATTCCAGAACAATAATATGCAAATTGCTTTCTATCGGGGACCAAGTGCCTTGGACTGTTCTGCCCAGATAATGCCCCATCCCACCTCATCCAGGAAGCGTCAGTGATCACTATGGCCTTGGGCTGAGGTGAGACAAAGGGACAGCCTAAGAGAATTTCCTTGAATTCCATCCACCAGGATAAGTCCTTCTTGCAACGACGTGATTAAGACAGGAAGTGTCACTGGATAGGTCAGAATGGACCACTGGGATGCCAGAAGTCACTTTAAAAGTTTCATATGAAAGCTTGCTAGTGGAACTAAGATAATGGCTGCTGCCATGGACCCTAGAGCTTGAAGGACTAAAAGCACAGGTACCATGTCAATGCAGAGAATAGCTTATACTTGGGATCTTATCTTCTGTAGCCTGTGTAGAGGAAGGGAACCTGTACAAATGGCAGCATTTAGATGGGCTCCTATGAACTCTAAATCTTTAGTCAGGATTAGTTGGGATTTTGACTGATTTACTGTAATGCCCAGATGAGCAAATTAGAATGAAATCTGGTGCTTAAAGCAGTGGATGCCTGGTGGAAGTGGTGATGAGCTGGTCATCTAGATAAGGAAATACCCGGAATCCATGAAGTCTCAAGTGAGCTGTCTCTGCTGCCAAGCACTTGGTGAACACCCTAGTGGCTGTGGTGAGGCCAAAGGGCAGCACTCTGAACTGAAAATGACTGGCTACTAGCCGGAAGCGGAAGAATCTTCTGGAGCATTTGTCCATTTTTATGTGGTAATACGTGTCCTGAAGATTTATAGAGCATATCCAGTCTCTTCCTCTAAGAAGGGTAGGATAGACTGAACCGTGACCATCTGGAATTCTGCTTGCCGAGCAAACTTGTTCAGAAGGCTGAGACCTAAAATTGGTCTCAAGTCCCCTGTCTTTTTTGGTACCAAAAAGAACCTCAAGTAAAATCCATTTCCTATCTGGTCTGGCGGGACATCTTGGATGGCTCTTTTTTTCTAGCATCTTTTGAATTTTCAGAGCTGCATACTCCCACTGACTGGGTGGAACATCAGGGAGTTGTCTTCTTGATCTTGGAATGAGAATGAAGGGAATGTATTGACCTCTGGCAATGATCTTGCTGCCAGGCTCTCGAGTGCAAAGAGAACCTTCCCTTACTACTTCCAGGGGTAAGCAATCAGGCCCCCTATCAGGAGCACTGGTAGGGTTTCCCAGAGAAAGAATCTCTGGAACCCTGATTTTGCGGGCCACCTCTGCCGTGGGGTTGGAATCTTCCATTGGAGCTCCGCCCTCTGCCCTTAGGGGAGTCTCTGCCAAGTGCATCTTGATAAGGTCCTTGGGATTTTTTGAACCAAATCTTCCTGCTACTCTGGTTTCTAGAGTAGGACCACTGGGAGCAGAAAAATGTATCCCCATTGTAGATAGGGTCTTTCCAACTTTCTCGCACCTGGCTAATGTTTCTCTGACTTTTGGCCCAAGCAAGGAACATCCATCAAAAGGAGCATTGATGAAAGAAAACTTAAATGGTTCCGCAAACTCACACAAGTGCATCCAGGTGTGTCACCTTATGGCAATCCCAGAACCCGCTGCCCTAGTCTTCCCTTCAGCTGCATGAGCAATGAGCCTCATGGACGAGTTGGAAACAGACTCCAGACTAGCAAGCTGGGAAGCCACTTTACTTGATTGAACCTCCTCAAACACAGCTCTTGCCAGGGTATTTGACAACTCCTTGATCAGATCCCTCTGGAACCTAGTAAAGTGTGCCATAAAATTCACAGATCTTAAAGCGAAGTTCGATGATGCATACACTTGCTTACGAATCTGTCCATAGCCCTGAACTCTCGATTAGAGGGATGAACATTGGAAATCTCTTCTGCCAGTTCCTTCTTGGTGGCCGCCACAATCACCATGGCATCTACTGCTAATCCCTTAACCCAATGCTGGTAGTCCTCTGGTGCTGTAAGAATTTTGTCCACTCTCTTGGGGATTGGCTCTACATAGTCAGGGTCCTTCCAAACCTGCTGCGTGATCAATTTAATAAGATCATCACCCAAGAAGTAGATGGGTGAGCACCAAAAGCTTGCAGGTACACTGACTCCTCAGAGGTATGGTCTTTAGGCTTCCAGTCATCCCTCTGCTTCAAATTTCAAGAATGTCTCCAAAGGAGGCGTCTTCTGGGGGTAACCGAGGGAACCATCCCCATCATCGAAGTCCGTGTCTTCTGTGACAAATTCTTCAGGGGAATCTAAGTGTTTCCTCTTACACATCTTCCTGAGCATCTCCTCAGTGGGGATCTCTGTGGAGGACTTGGAAGAAGAGGTGCCCTGCAGGGTACCCTAAAGCTTTGATGCTCGCTGTCCAGGCATGGAAGTTGGTGGCAGCTCTGTGCGAGAGGGAGTCCCAGGAAAATACTCCGATATGGGAGGGGCCAGCTGAGAATCTGCAGAGGCTAATGCCCTCTACATAACTTGGAAGACGGGTCCCCCTGAAGAGGGATGGTAAGCCCGGAACTGAGAAGGAGCGAAACCACGGTCCCACCCCACTCCGAAACCCACCCCCAAAGCAGAAGCCGAGGAAGAGCCCACACCACCTGAGGCTCTGAGAGTCAAGGACGACCCTGAATTAAAAAATGGGGCCGATCCGAAACCCTCAAATCCTGCAGCACAGCTACAGCCCCAGGAGCCCGCCGTTGCCCATGGAACTCAGGAACTCAAGGCAGACTCTGGAACCGAAGGAGTAAAGGCTGTCGGCACCACAGCAGCTGGAACCAGAGGAATTGGAGTCGTAATTTCTAAACCCTCTGAGTAGGTTAGAGGACGAAAGTTTGGTGGAGTCCTGGGAGAGAAAGCCCCATCTCCAGAGGGGAGTGGGGCCTGGGAAGATATGGAAAGACCCCTAGTCACTAGGAACTGATCCACCAACCTGACAATGTCGACTTCAGTCAGACTTCTGGAGGAACGGACAGTAAAGCCTGAGGGAGATTCTGGTCTGTCGAGAAATGGGCTTGGCAACTGTCCCACACAGTGGTCAACTGAAAGGGAATATATTGTCCTGGGAAGGTTGATGATACCTTATTGTGGCACTGGAGGTGGTGGCTCCAAAATTTCGGATAGTGTCACGGGGGAGATGATGCGGAAGGGGAAGCTTGAGTTGTCAGTACCGAGGTGGCCAGCACGGAGACCTGTGGTGCAGAGGTAGTTACCATAGATGGTGCAGAAGGAGTCAATTCTGTAGGTTTCTTAATTTTAAACTTTGGTTGCACAGGAGGTATGGGAGCCAAAGGTTTGTGTTTCTTGGCTGCCGAAACCAAAGAGGACACTGGTACCAAGTGACTCCTCTTCTGTCCATGTTCAGATTTAGAAGAAGAGGGGGAGGAAGGAGAGGATGTGTTGGACTTAGAGCCTCTTCAAAAGAAAACTTACTCAGACCTTTTAATATCAATTTATTTTTCCTTTCTACAAGGACCCAGTGGCTGTGCGCTTGACAAATTTGTACAGTCTTGCTGCAGATGCACCAGGCCCAAGCAGTACACACAGGAAGAATGCCCATCAGAGTTGGGCATCTTCTTACCACAACCTTGGCATTATTTAAACCACGTTGTTCTCCTAGATTTGTCCACCATGTTGAAAACGGAAGCAATTATCAACTGACAGCAGTCACACATACACTAATAAGAATCACACACACACAGACACACACACACACACACACACACACACACACACACACACACACACACACACACACACACACACAAAGGGAACAGCTACCAACAATGGTAGGCCAGAACTACCAAAAAGGTAGGGAAAGGAAGAGCTACAAGCGATGGCCGGGGAGAACACCAAAGTGTAAATGGAGAGGGATAAACAAACAAGGCAAAGTAGTTAGAACAAAATTCAACTTTAAATATATATATATATATATATATATACATATATATAAATATATATATATATATATATATATATATACATATATATATATATATATATATAAATATATATATATGTATATACATATATAACAAGCTGAAAATTACAGAGGAAAGCTATGAAAACTGAAAATTTCACTTAGCTGATGAGAGAATCTGGCCGATGTGTCTTGCGACAAGAGTGGCAAATCAAATCTGAGGTAATTTGGAAAGGGGTATTCTGGGTAGAGACTTAGCTGGAGAGTTTTTGGCTTCTGCTAGCTGTTATAATGGACGAGCCAGTTCTCAGGATTGGAACCGAGTACAAAGGTCAAGGATAAATGAAGATTAACAACATCAGATCAAATGATTATCCCTCTGTTATAGTCAGTGAACCACATCTGGAGTGCAATCAACATTTCTGGAGACCTCATCTCAATCTGTGTCACCACTTCAAGATTAATTCTTCTACATAATGTGTACTTCATTAAGTAAGGATGTCAGACGCACAGATTTGTCTTGTGTTAGATCACACTGCATGGCCACTGGCATCCAGGTAAACACATTTAGCCTCAGTGTTTACTGAAGACAATGCAGTCCTTGTACTTTCCTAGGAGGATTCTAGGATGAGTAGGAAGTATCATTATTTGTTGCAAGAAGGAATTTATTAACTCTTTATTTAGGCATTACAATCCCACCTCAAAAGTGTGTGCTGTGTGACATACACAAGTTAAAGTGTCTGGAAAGGGATGCTCATTAGAATGGTGGTAGTTCTGTAATACAGGTTATATGAAGAGTGATTGACTGTTGTAAACATGCACACCCATCATACCCATCATACCCATCCAGGCACTGTAAACAAGTATATAGTGTCAAGGAGCTTTTAAGAGTTTAGTTTCTCAAAGGTGGGAGACACAGCTTGAAACTAGACAGAGATAATTTAAGGGTGACCTGTGGAAATGTTTTCTTGCTGCATAAAGAAAGGCATGCATGAAAAAGCCTTCTTCATAAAGTGGTAGAAGCAAAAAGGGGGAAACCTTCCAAGAGAAGAAAAGGAGTAAGTGAATTATTAGTTATCCTGCAAAGGATGCCTATCTATATGGCAGGGTAATAGGCAGATCAAGTCACCTAAGTGGCCTGTACCTTCTGTCTTTACACATGTATTCGTTGTATCTGTATGTGGTGTATGCACAGCATTGTTGTAACATGGTTCTGACATTTGGAAGAGCATGCAATACCATCTCTGATGCGACAACCCGGTGGCAGCAAAATTATTGCTGTAGGACTTCATACTTAATATAAACAAAGCATGCACTGTAAAGCTGTGATTTGCATGTTACACTTTTTCTGTACAAAGGGGAAAAAAAAAGAGTACTGTCCTCCCACATCTCATATATCTGAGTGGCAATATTAAACCCAATGACAAACCCATGTTCAGGCACCTAGGCAGAGGCAGCGAGACATTTCCTTGTGGTACATTTGGTCAGGGAGACATAGCTGAACTGACATTCAGCTGCAGAAAAATATGGTTGTTTTAAATTCCCTGTGGACAAACAGAAGCGCACACTGCCATGCCAACAGCTTTAATAACCAAGTGCATGGGGGCAGAAAAAATAATGAGTGTTGTGCTCAGTGTACAATACCTGCTTATGTAATTACAACATGTAGAAGTGTGCTGCAGCATGGAGGAACTAGTGCATGCTACTGTAGTCACATTTATGCTCCTGTATGCATTTTAGGTAGTGTTCCCTAGATACTGTGAAGGAGGTAGTGGTCAACACACACCAATTATAAAGTCACTGTTCATTGTGCACTGCATTTTACTGTCACTACCATGCCCACTGGCCAGACTGCTGCTGATGCCTGCCGTACTGCCTGCTGTCTCATGTTGCCTTGGGAGCCATGGGCATTATTTTCCCCCTGTGCATTTGGTTCCTGAAGTTGTTGGCATGGCATAGATTCTTCTCTTTGCCCACAGAGAATTCACAACAGCCATATTTCTCTGCAGCTAAATGCCACTTCAGCCATGTGTCCCCAACCAAATGTACAACAAGGAAATGTCTCACTACCTAGGTGCCTGAACCCCTTCAGAAGACTAAAACATGACAGAAATGCACAGTCGGGCCTCCCATCAGGAACGGCGGCAGGGAGAACCACGAAAGGAACCGCAGTCTCCCGAGTTGCAGGGGCCTCCTCTGCCCTAGGGCGGCATCTCTCTGAATAACCACCCCCTCCCTGCCTCTGGAGGGGCTCACCTTGTGCACTGGGAAAAACCTCTGTGATTTCTTGAACATTTTGCCACCCCTCTGGGCCTTGGGATAAGGCCTAGAGGGAAGGGAAAAATGGACTCCTACGGCAGACAGAGTTTTTCCCTCCTGCTCGCACCTGGTGAGAGTGTCTTTCACCTTGGTTCTGAACAAAGAGGCGTCGGTGAATGAAGACTTGAAGGCCTCCATAAAATGACAAAGGTGCATCCAGGCCTGCCTCCTAAGAGCAACTCCTGAGCTTGCTGCCCTACTCACTCCTTCGACTGCATAGGAGATTAGCCTCATGGAGGAGTTTGCAATGGAATTGATGGTAGACAACTGGCGTTGACCGTCTGAGCCACCGCCTCAGAATCGTTACCCATGACAGTATCTCCAAGCTCCTTGAGGAGATCTCTCTGGAGTCGTGTAAAGTGTGATAAATAATTCAGTGACCGTAAGGTAAAGGTCGCTGAAGAAAAAGCACGCTTCCCGTACCAGTCCATGGTCCTAGACTCCTTGTTAGGGGGATGGACGGTGGAAGAAGTCGGCTAATTCCTTCTGAGTGGCAGCTGCCACCACCATGGCATCCACAAGGACTACCTTCAACAGAAATTTCTTATCAGGAGGAGCAGACAAAAATTTATTGGGTCTCCTGGGGACTGGTTCCACAGAGTCAGGGGGTTTCCCACACCCTTCGACAAACCAAATCCAGAAGCTCGTCAAAGGGTGGAGAAACCCAGGAGGTGGAGGGCTGAGCACCAAAGACTCCTCCTCGGAGGGGGCTTTGGATGGTCAGTCACCTCTTTGCTTCAAAATCTCTAGGATGTCAGTGAAAGAAACATCCTCAGAGGATGACTTGGGGGACCTCTCCGATTCCTCAAGGTTGGTGTCTGATGTGAGAGACTCATCCTGGGAATCTATGTGCTTCCTCTTGCATGTCTTCTTTCTGGGTGGCTCCTCAGGCAAAAAATCTGAGGGGGCATCAGAAATGTGGGGACCATTCATGGGTGTACCCTGAGGCCTTGGGGCTCCGCTGTCTAGAGATAGAAGGTGATCAGAGACCTGCACCGGTGTAGTAGGGGACAGAATGACCGACCTGCATGATGCCGCTGACGACCTGGCCAGCGTGCTCCGCATGGCCTCGAAGGCTGGTCCCCCCGAGTCCGAAGAATGACCAGCCTCCGAAGCCATGACAGGAGTCAAACTTCCCAGCGCCGAAGCACCGAGTGGGAGACTATGAGCCGAATGGTGTCCCATAGCCTCTCCCTCAGGTCCGACCGAAGAATCCTGAGTCCTGAAACCGTGGATGGTGCCGACGGGGTCGGAGTTGACATTGCCACCAATAAGCCAGGAGGGGCTGTCGGAACCGACCTAGGGACATCACGCGGAGCCGAGCACTCTGGCTCCAAAAGCTGAGGAGTGCTTGGAGGAGGAAGCATCGAAGCAGGTTGAGGGACCGGCTCCGGAGCCGACTGGGTCGGAGCCGAGAACAATTTTGCCAGAACCGGTGACTGAAGGAGTCTCTGCACCACTCTATCGACGTTCACATCTGAAAAGGTCCTGGAGAATTTAGAGGATAGAGAAGGAGATCAAGACCTCTTCTCCAAAGAGGACCTGCGAGGAGGGGATAATGGCCTAACACTAGGCGATCAGCTCCGAACAGGTTCCAAGAAAATTGGAGCCGAAGCAGGTTCCATAACAACTGACACTTCCTGCGGCCCCAAAGACAATAGAGCCGTGGATGTCGAAGCAGACTTTGCTATTTTCTCCGGTGGCTCCAAGGAGACTGATAGAGCCGGAAATCTCTTTTTTGATTTAGAAGATTTAGCCTTAGAGCTGGAAGCACTCTCCAGACCCTCCTCAAAGGAGGGTTTCAGAAGTCCCTTCCAAATCAATTTATTCTTCCTTTCCTGAAGAACTCTCGGACTAAAAGCATGACAGAAGCTGCACGACTCCTGGAGATGAATCGCTCCCAGACAATATACACAGATGGAGTGTCCATCAGTAATGGACATTTTGTAACTGCACCTAGAGCACTTCTTGAAGCCCAAGGGCTTGTGCTCCTTAGTATCTTTGGATAGTTAACCAACAAAATTAAAGCACCAAGACAATCAAACACTGAATAAAAGGACCAACGGTCAAACAGTCACAAGGCATGAAAAACTACAACACACAAAAACCACAAGATCTCTAAGTTAAACAATCCTTAGACAAAAAACACTAGGGAGAAAGAACTAATACCTCTAATTTGGTACTTAGTTCTGGTAAACTTAAAAGACACAAGGAAAGCAAGGGGACAGACTAGGTCCTCTAACTGACAACAGGCCTAGCCCATTGGAAACAGCTAGTGGGATACCACAGAAAAAATGATCCAAACACAATATTTTCACAAAACAAGACAAGAACACATAATAGCTATTACAATAGCTTTTTCTTTGCAACAAATTTTCCTGATAAGGAAGAAAAAGGATACTTAGCCACAGACAAGAGCGAGACCACGTCCGAGCTACACGAATCGCAAACGAGATCTGGGGATAGAGAGCAGTGCAGCATGGGATACCATCTTAGCCCAGCCAATAGAAAGACTTCGGGCTAGAAAAGTTTGGCAGAGTCGGAGCCGACATTTGGCTCCGAACCCACGGGTAAGAATGTAGGCGAGATTGGACTAAATAACATCTAAATATTTAATGTTGCGAGTTAGACTTTCACCAACAGGCTTCTTTAGGCAAATACAAACACATGCATTAAATTAAAACCATTTAAATATAGTATTTAGGTTCATAGGTAGATACTAGGCTATCTGCCCTAGGGCATTTATAAGCCTAGCCAGAGTGTATTTGGCTTCCGCCTCCCTATTAGATTAGCCTACTGTGCCTCTGTAAAGTAGGTCACAGAAGGTACCCTTTTAAGATTAGTTTACTGTGCCTCTGTCTAGCAGGGACACAGGAGAGATCCCAGGGGTGAATTTGCGATTTCCCATCCACGCGTCCAAATTTCGCTTGAAGAGGGTCAGTGAGGGGCTACGTCTAACATGAAATGGGATTCTATTCCAGAGTGAGGGGAGCCTTTGGGAAATGAATCTGTCCCTCCAGCATGTCCTATTTATTTTTGTGCTGAGGTTTAGGTCCCTAGAGCGTGTAGCTCTAAGAGACTTGGATTTTTTGAGGTGGATCATGTCCATTAATTCTGGGTTTGACATGGCTTTGTACGTCAGGCATAGATCGCCTCTGAGTAGGCGGTAAGCAACCGAGTAGAGCTGGAGTTTCTTATTCGAGCTGCATAGGACATCTGTTTGTAGCCCATGATCCTCTTGGTGAGGTACTTTTGGGGTCTCTCCAGTTGTTGCAGGTGTCGGGTAAGGTACATCCCAACAGGGGCACTGTATTCAATTATGGGCCTGATGAGTGACGAGTAGAGGGGCACAATGACCTCTCTTGATCTAGATGCGAACCCTTTCGTGATAAGGTGGGCTATATAGAAGGTCTTTCTAACTACTTTGGCAACGTGATTATCAAAGGAGAGATTATTATCTACGTTGGTCCCCAAATCTCTAATTACTTCTTCCATTTTAATGGATTACCACCTATGTGGTAATTTGTGGGCACCTTGTTTTTCCCAAAGGGGATGACTATGCACTTTTTAGCATTTAGCTTGAGGCCATGGCTCTGGCACCAAGCATCCATCTCTGTGAGACCCTTATGGAGGATGCTTGAGTCAGCTGGAGATTCGATTATGGCCCCCAGTTTGCAGTCGTCTGCGAACTTTGTTAGCCATAATTCCCCCATGTTAGCCTGAACCTCAGAGAAGTATATACCGAACAAGAGAGGTCCCAGAACTGAGCCCTGTGGGACTCCACTTGTAACTGGTTTGGATTTGGACATGGCACCTGCGATTCTGACCATGTGGGTTCTATCTCTGAGACAGTTTGCAACCCATCTTGTGATAGAGGGGTTGATATTTAAGCTGGTAAGCTTATTTATGATGCACGAGTGGGGTATTGTGTCGAAGGCTTTTGCGAGGTCCAGGTAGGCTGTGTGGACTGCCTTGCCGTCATCTATGGCTTTGGTAACTGTTTCAAAGAAATCAACTAGGTTTAAGAGGCAAGATATGCCCTTAACAAAGCCAAATTGGGTAGGGTCCAGTGTCTGGAGGCTCCCAATGTCTTTGTTTATGAGTTCCATGATAATACACTCCATAGCTTTACAGACCAGACTAGCCAGGCTTATGGGGCGATAGTTTCCGGGGTCCGTTGTGGCACCACCTTTGTGGAGTGGGACTACTGTAGCTGTACGCCATTCTTTGGGTACATATCCTGTAGTAAGGCTAAGTTTTTAACAGTGACTTAATGTGAGGGTTCAGTTCTTCTTGGAGCTCGTGTAAGACACAGCCTGTGATACTGTCCGGTCCCATAGATGCTGTGTTTTCTGCTTTGGAGAGGGCAGCTTTCACCTGTGCATCTGTGATGTCAGGGAGGTTACATTCAGTTGGGATAGGCGTTTGCTCCTTTGCAGGGGAAGGGGGGGAGAGGTTTGCGCTGAATCTGTCTGCCATGATGTTGGCTATGTCTGTAGGTTCGGTATATTTTGTACCATTATGCAACAATGCAGAGCATATCTGGGAGTTTCCGGCCAAGTTTCTGACATAACTAAAGAAGGCCTTGTGATTATCTTTAGTGTCTAGGGCAATTTTTCTTTTGAAACTGGCCTTTGATGATTTTATGAGGGATTGAAGTTTCTTGCTAATGCTGATCTGAGATGCCTTCCCTTTTTGGGATTTTGCTCTGTCATGTAGTAGCTTCCTCCTTTTGTTGTATAGCTTATTTATGGCCGGGGTCCACCAGACCGGTCTCCTGTTTTTGGAGGAGTGAGCCTTGGTTTTATTTGGGATAGCACGATCCATGCATTCCTGCAGGTGCTCACAGAATGTTTTTGTAAAGGATTCTGCGGATTGGGCTGTATTATCCTCTGGCCCAGGGGCTTTGAAGGATTCCACCTCAGTCTTGAGAAGTGCAAAGTTGGCTTTTGAGAAATTCTTTACAGTGATTTCCTTGACTGGGGGTGGGGACGGGATATGGATGTCCAGGGAAATTTGTTTATGGTCTAATCTTACCAATGAGAGGTTTACCTCTGGTGTGGAAAATAGAGTCCCCATGTTGGTGATGACCAGGTCCAATATGTTGTTCCCTCTTGTGGGAGTGGTGACCAGTTGTTCCATTGTGTTAGAGTTTATAAATTCAAGGAAACGTTGGGCGAGGGTGTTTGGGCTTGAGTAGTTTTCCCAGTCAATGTTTGGGTAGTTGAAGTCACCCAATAACATAGTGTTTGGAGAGACCTTCATATTCTCCAGTGTTCTCAGGAATGCCAAGTGGGGTTTCTGTAATAGGGAGGGTGTTCTGTAGCAAGCTACAAACTGAAAGGCAGTTTTGCCCGCTGTTAGTTGCACATGGATGGTTTCCGATGCTTCGTGCAGTGCCACTAACCTGGAGGTGTAGGTATCTTTGATGAATATAGATACTCCCCCTCCTTTTGTGCTTCGGTCCGAGTTTTGGGGCCGAAACGCATGGTATGAGTTTGAACCTGGTAGTGCTGGGGTGCTCTCAGGAGCCTTGAACCAGGTTTCTGTTACTGCACAGACATCGATTTTCTCCATACTGAGGAGAGTCTCGAGTGCGTGCATCTTGAGGTTTAGACTTCTGGCATTGAGTACCATTACCTTTAGTTTTTTTATCTTTGGGTTGTCTATGGAGGTGGGTTTGTCCTTTGAGCCTTGCCTAAAAAAGGCACTATGGGGGTGGCAAGAGCCTTGGCCAGTATACAAAAGCCTAAGGGTGACAGGTGCAAGCCGTCCCTAGTGAAGCAACGTGGCTTGTCGAGCATATCATCCCAGGCTGACAGACACTGGATCCCCTTTGAATGACACCAATACTTTAGCCAATTGTTGAAACTGATCATTTTGTCTTTATACTGTGGCATCATTCTTGGTGAGGGCAAGATGCTACTCAAGGTCAGAGACATACCAGCCTGGGCTACATAGTCAGAGAGCTCCTCTATGTCTCTTTTCATGTAGTCCAGGGAGGTACGTCTCAGGTCATTCACACCAGCATGGACAATGACGGAGTCATACTTGTACTTGCTTTGGAGTGACCTGAGTGCTTCCGTTATGTGGCAGATCCTGGCACCCGACAGGCAGCTTACAGTGACCTTCTCCTTGTTCAGTCTGGTGAGTGGGATGTCAGTGTGCTGGACAATAGAGTCCCCTATAACAAGTGTATTTGGTGTGTTGTTTGGCCTTATGGGCTGTGAATGTGAGGCACACTGATTTTGTGAGATATGTGATTTGTGGGTATTGTTGAGGGGTGGCTGTTGCTTGGATATCTGCTTAGGAGGTCTTTGCTGTTTAGGTTGATTTTTATTTAGAGCCTCCGAGTATGTTTTTGTGTGTTTATGTGTTGGGTATGCAGATGCAATAGGTCTGTGTAGACTGGATTTGTGGTGTGGGTGGTTACCTTTTCCTCCTGACTGACTGTACCAGTCTTGGGATGAGAGAGCTCTGCCTCCAGTTTGGCTGTGTAACTGCATCTCTCACATGTATTAGAGTTTGTTGGAAGGAGGAGAGGGTTGTCTGTGTACATAAGGCAATTGTAACATTGCCTCAAAATTCCCAGATTCACCAGCTGGACTGGAGAGTAACCTTGAAACTGACCCTTAGACATACCAGATTAGTATAGGGAACTGTTTTTTTTACTGATCAGATTAGGGAAGGGAACTGATTTTTCACTTGATCAGGAAGGACCAATTGGCAGTCTAATACTTATGAGAAGTCAAGGAGGGTGTAGTGCTTTAGTTAGTTAGTGTTTCCTTATAAGAGCTGAGCAAGTGCAGGGCTTTAGAAAGAGAATAGAGTGATTACTTTGAGAGTTTGAACAGTTCTAAGGGAAAAAGTAAAGAGCAGACTTTGTGGAGCCTGGAATAGTTTAAACCTGTTTAGGCTGCCCGATGCTGCTCAGTGTGCAAAATCGTACAAAAAGAGAGTTGTAGGGTATTAAGAGAGAGAGAGCAAGGAGTTTAGAATTGACCCAAAATGGCCAATAAAACTACAGCTTCTAGGTAGTAACTACTCCTCCAGGGACAGGCAGGCTGTTCAGTGTTAACCACTCCCACTGGTGAACACAGAGAATTCCCTTTAGCCCAAGCAAGCACTGGCCTTCTAGAAACTTCCAAACAGTTCAGAACAGCAAGTCTGTAACTGAACTTTCTTAACTTTCAGAAAATGGGAAAAAAGCAAGATTTTTTTTTTTCTTTTTGTTGTAGTTTAAAGGTAGCAGAGATACACAAGCAGCAAAATAATCACAACAGTGCAATAAATGACCCCACACTTGAGTGCTAGGCCAAAATCAGGTAAAATGCAGTTTTTAGAGAAAAAAACGATTTTAAATTAAGTGCAACACAGGAAATGCAGTAAACATGCTCTAGATGTGTTCCAAGTAATGTTACTGTTACAGATATAAACTTTAGCAAGCCTGAAAATACCAAAAAGTAGGCGGCAGAGCAGTAAAACTTAACAAAAAATCAGAAGAAAATACTTAAAATCACAAAAGTGGCTCCTTTTCTTCTCTCAGCGTTTTCTCCTTTTGGTAGGTGCTTCAGCAACAACTATCAAGCCTGAAAAGACACCAAAACCACGAGGCAGCCTGGTTTTAAGAGAGAGAGATCAAGGAGTTTAGAATTGACCCAAAATGGCCAATAAAACTACAGCTTCTAGGTAGTAACCACTCCTCCAGGGACAGGCAGGTTGTTCAGTGTTAACCACTCCCACTGGTGAACACAGAGACTTTCCTTTAGCCCAAGCAAGCACTGGCCTTCTAGAAACTTCCAAACAGTTCAGAACAGCAAATCTGTAACTGAACTTTCTTAACTTTCAGAAAGTGGGAAAAAAGCAAGATTTTCTTGTTTTTTTTTGTTTTGTTGTAGTTTAAAGGTAGCAGAGATACACAAGCAGCAAAATAATCACAACAGTGCAATAAATGACCCCACACTTGAGTGCTAGGCCAAAATCCGGTAAAATGAAGTTTTTAGAGAAAAAAACTATTTTAAATTAAGTGCAACACATGAAATGCAGTAAACAGGCTCTAGATGTGTTCCAAGTACTGTTACTGTTACAGATATAAACTTTAGCAAGCCGGAAAATGCCAAAAAGTAGGCGGCAGAGCAGTAAAACTTAACAAAAAATCAGAAGAAAATACTTAAAATCACAAAAGTGGCTCCTTTTCTTCTCTCAGCGTTTTCTCCTCTTGGTAGGTACTTCAGCAACAACTAGCAAGCCTGAAAAGACGCCAAAACCACGAGGCAGCCTGGTTTTAAGAGAGAGAGAGATCAAGGAGTTTAGAATTGACCCAAAATGGCCAATAAAACTACAGCTTCTAGGTAGTAACCACTCCTCCAGGGACAGGCAGGCTGTTCAGTGTTAACCACTCCCACTGGTACAGAGACTTCCCTTTAGCCCAAGCAAGCACTGGCCTTCTAGAAACTTCCAAACAGTTCAGAACAGCAAATTTGTAACTGAACTTTCTTAACTTTCAGAAAGTGGGAAAAAAGCAAGATTTTTTTTTCTTTTTGCTGTAGTTTAAAGGTAGCAGAGATACACAAGCAGCAAAATAATCACAACAGTGCAATAAATGACCCCAGACTTGAGTGCTAGGCCAAAATCAGGTAAAATGCATTTTTTAGAGAAAAAAACAATTTTAAATTAAGTGCAACACAGGAAATGCAGTAATCAGGCTCTAGATGTGTTCCAAGTACTGTTACTGTTTCAGATATAAACTTTAGCAAGCGGAAAATGCCAAAAAGTAGGCGGCAAAGCAGTAAAACAACAAAAAATCAGAAGAAAATACTTAAAATCACAAAAGTGGCTCCTTTTCTTCTCTCAGCGTTTTCTCCTCTTGGTAGGTGCTTCAGCAACAACTAGCAAGCCTGAAAAGGTGCCAAAACCACAAGGCAGTCTGGTTTTAAGAGGGAGAGATCAAGGAGATTAGAATTGACCCAAAATGGCCAATAAAACTACAGCTTCTAGGTAGTAACCACTCCTCCAGGGACAGGCAGGCTGTTCAGTGTTAACTACTCCCACTGGTGAACACAGAGACTTCCCTTTAGCCCAAGCAAGCACTGGCCTTCTAGAAACTTCCAAACAGTTCAGAACAGCAAATCTATAACTGAACTTTCTTAACTTTTTTTTCTTTTTGTTGTAGTTTAAAGGTAGTTTAAAGGCAGCAGAGATACACAAGCAGCAAAATAATCACAACAGTGCAATAAATGACCCCACACTTGAGTGCTAGGCCAAAATCAGGTAAAATGCAGTTTTTAAAGGAAAAAAATTATTTTAAATTAAGTGCAACACAGGAAATGCAGTAAACAAGCTCTAGATGTGTTCCAAGTACTGTTGCTGTTATAGATATAAATCTATATATTTAGTCACATGATGCAATGTCGCAACGAACAATCACATGATCTAAATATAAAAGTAAAACTTTAAATAGCTATTTTTAAAAACTATATTTTATACAAATTTATTTACAACACTTTTAAGATACAAGCTATTTAAACCACATACAATAAAATATCTAATCTAGACTTTATTGCACTTGTCTCTTAACAGTGGTTTAAGTGAGACATAACCATTCAACCCTGGGGTAATGTCCACTCTAAAACTAAGAATCCATTTAAACTCAGCCATTTGTGTGTACCTTTCTCTTATTTAATTGCATCATGTTGAATGTTCATAGGTTCATAGGTAGGTACTAGGCTATTGGCCCTAGGGCCTATATAAGCCTTGCCAAAAAATGTACCCTGGCTTTCGCCACTCAAGAAAATTATTTTCCTGTGCCCCTGTCGAGCAGAGCCACAGAAGTGATCCCTGGGGTAAATTTCCCATTTCCCATCCAATCATAAAGATTTTTCTTGAAGAGTACTAATGAGGAGCTCTGTTTGACATAGACAGGTAGTCTGTTCCAGAGTATAGGAAGTCTCTGGGACAGGAATCTATCCCTCCAGCATGTTTTGTTTATTGTGGTGACAAGGTTTAGGTCCCTAGAGCGTGTAGCTCGGATGGATTGGGATTTCTTTAAGTGGAGCATGTCCAACAGCTCTTGGTTTGACATAGCTTTGTATGTTAGGCAGAGATCGCCCCTGAGTAGCCGATATGCGATGGAGTAAAGCTGTAGTTTTTTGAGACGGTCTGTGTAGGGCATCTGTTTGAGGCCAGTAATCCTCTTTGTGAGGTATTTCTGTGGTCTTTCCAGTTGTTGTAGATGTCTTGTGAGGTACATACCAAAAGGGGCATTGTACTCTATAATGGGTCTAATGAGTGATGAGTAGAGGGGAACAATGACCTCTTTTTTTCTGGATGAGAATCCTTTCGTGATGAGATGAGCCACATAGACGGATTTCCTGACCACTGTGGCGATGTGATTATCAAAGGACAGACTACTGTCCACCTGTGTCCCAAGGTCTCTTATCACGTTTTCGGCATTAAGTAGACTACCAGCTATGTGGTAGTTCATGGGTACAGAGTTTTTACCAAAGGGGATGACAATACACTTTTTGGCACTGAGCTTCAGGCCATGGCTTTGACACCAGGTATCTGTCTCAGTGAGACCCTTTTGTAGTTTGTCCACATCGTTAGGAGTTTTGATTATGGCTCCTAGTTTGCAGTCAACTGCAAACTTTGTTAGCCAAAGACCTTCTGTGTTAGCCTGCACTTCAGAGAAGTAGATACCAAACAGGAGAGGACCCAGGACTGAACCCTGTGGTACTCCACTTGTCACTGGTCTGAAGTCGGATTTGGAATCCGCTACTTTCACAGTGTGGGTTCTGTCCGTGAGCCAGTTGGCAACCCATCTTGTGACATAGGGATTTATACCTAGTTTAGTGAGCTTATCTATAATTCCAGAGTGGGGGATGGTGTCGAAAGCCTTGGCGAGATCTAGATAAGCTGTGTAAACCATTTTACCCTCATCTATGGCTTTGGTGACTGCTTCAAAAAAGTCAATCAGGTTTAGGAGACATGATCTGCCTTTTACAAATCCACACTGGGTAGGGTCCAGAGTTTGGAGATTACCAATGTCTTTGTTTATGAGTTCCATGATGATACATTCCATGGCCTTGCAGACCAGGCTCGTCAGGCTAATGGGGCGGTAGTTCCCGGGGTCCATCGTGTCTCCACCTTTGTGGAGTGGGATAACTGTCACGGTGCGCCATTCAGTGGGTACAAAGCCTGAGGTGAGGCTATGATTGAACATGGTACTTAGGTAGGGCGCCAGTTCATTCTGTAGTTCGTTTAGAACGCAGCCTGGGATATTGTCAGGTCCCATGGATGCTGTGTTCTTACCTTTGGAGAGTATGTTTTTTACCTGTGCAGCCATGATTATAGGAACTTTGCATTCTTCCGGTATAGAGATGGGCCCTCTAGGGGGTGAGAGGGGGGTAAAGTTAGCACTGAACCTATCTGCTAGGATGTTGGCAATATCAGTTGGTTCTGTATATTTAGTGCCATTGTGCTGTAACTCAGAGCAGATCTGAGTGTTCCCATTGAGATTCTTGACATAGCTATAGAATGCTTTGTGGTTGTCTTTAGAGTCAGTGGCAAATTTGTTTTCGTAACTAGCTTTGGAGGATTTTATGAGGGATCTCAGCTTCTTACTGAGGTTGACCAGGGAGTTCCTCCAGTCATGGGATTTTACTCTTTTTTTGCAACAGTTTCTTTCTTCTGTTGTAGTGTTTGTTTATGGCAGAGGACCACCAGATTGGCTTCTTTTTTTGGAGGATAACATATTGGTCCTATTAGGGATAGCATGATCCATGCACTCGTGTAAGTGCTTATAAAGTGCATTTGTGTAGGATTTAGCAGTCATACCTCTACTGTCCATCTGCATGGGTGTTGTGAAGTTTGCCACTTCTGTCTTAAGAAGTGTGAAGTTAGCTTTGGAGAAGTTTTTTACGATAGTTTCCCTAATTGGGGGTGGGGGTGTGATGTGGATGTCTAGGCTGATTAGCTTGTGTTCAGATCTGACCAACGAGGAATTGACCTCTGGTGTGGAACACGGTTTACCATGTTGGTAATGACCAGGTCTAGGATATTGCTGTCCCTGGTGGGGGTGTGAATAAGTTGATCCAAGGCGTTGGAATTTATAAATTCTAGAAAACGTTGAGCAAAAGAGTTCGTACATGAGTAGTTTTCCTAGTTAATGGTGGGGTAGTTGAACTCACCCATTATTAGGGTGTTGGGTTGTACCCTAATACTTTCCAGTGTATCAAGAAATGAGGAGTGGGAATCCTGGGGCATGGTGGGGGGTCTGTAGCAAGCTACAGTTTGGAATGCGGTCTTGCCCAGAGTTAGTTGCACTTGGATAATCTCGGATGCATTATGCTGTGCAACTAGCCTGGAGGTGTGGATATCCTTAATGAATATGGACACGCCTCCGCCTTTAGTGGCCAAAAGGTGTGGTATGAATTGTAGCCTGGTAATGCAGCAGTCCTCTCTGGAGCTTTGAACCAGGTCTCTGTCACTGCACAGATGTCAATGTTCTCCATTTTAAGGAGTGCCTCGAGTGAGTGCATTTTGAGGTTTAGACTTCTAGCATTGAGTAGCATTACCCTCAGATTTTGCTTGCTTGTACCTGTTACGGTGGTGACTTTGTCATTTGAAACAAAAACCGAACCAGCAAGACGGCAAAACTGAATATTTATTTGAAGCGCTTTTCATTAGCTTAATACGCTAACTTCTTCAGAAACAAGAAATACAAATACATTTCCACATTCAAATATATAACACAGAGTACATCATGTGCTACCAATCAAGCAAAACCCGCCACTTTAACTAAGGTTTAAATTAAATTAAATTTAAAGGTACCGTCATCCTGGAACCAGCAATCATAACACTGTTGAAATAAGAATCGAACCTGAAGTTCGCAGAAAGCTAATAAATTCAAATACCAGATTAATACTATAATAAACTTATGAATATGACTATATATATATAAATATACATAACATTCAGACAGCATAAAATAAACTAATATACTAAACATAATACAAGTATAATCTCTAACTAAGTACCGCATAAAAATATATCAACAATCTAAAAAATAATAATAAAACAACTATACAAATATCTAAAAGTATAGACATATGTACTTAACGTTATAATGTAAATATAGCTAAGTACTAAGTTAACGTTTCAGGCTTTTTAGTTTTAATACACTGCTAATAGAACTAGTGTCATTAAGCCCTGGCGAATTTTAAGCATTAAGCTTAATCTGCCATTGTAATTCAAGCTCCTCGAGCCTTAATGGTGCTGGACCCCCTCTTTTGTCCAAATTAACACGGTCAATAACTGCATATCTAAAATTATGGTCATTAAACTGTTGTACATGTTTGGCTAGAGCATTCTCTAATTTTAATTTACCAATGGCATATTGATGCTCATATATCCTTTCTCGAAGACGCCGCTCTGTTTTGCCCACATAAAATGCTGGGCATCTCTGGGACTTCGCTATGTAGACCACCATATTTGTATTACAATTGTACCTACCCTTAAATTTAATGTTATAATCATTAACTGTCAACAAATATACATTATCCACAAATTTACAAAATTTACAATCTTGGCATTTAAACATCCCTGTAATTTTGGGAGAGACTGATGATTGCCGTTCGAGTAGGTTTTTCAAGTTATGACCCTTCCTTTAAATAATGTTAGGTTTTTCACCCATCTTGACATGGATGTTGGAGTTAGTACAAAACAGCCCCCAGTTCTTCTTAATAATATCTACACAAAATTGACTATGTACATTAAACGTAGTTAAAAACCTAGGAAAGGACTGGTCTTTACTAACATTGTCAACATCTAATCCATTCACAGAAGTATTAATAACTTCAATAGATGTATTTCTAATACGTAATAGGGATAAATATATGCCATTAAGTCTTTTAGAATTAACTTCGCAAATCAAGTCGTCCAAGAGGTTAACCGGGTAACCTCTATGTAAAAACATAGATTTTAAGACTTGGCATTCTTCCATGAAGTCAATGTCCTGACTGACAATACGGGCAGCTCGCACCAATTGGCCTTTAATGACTGAGCGCTTCTGGTGGTAAAGGTGGTAACAATGTTGCTACTGGTTCACAGAGTTTGGGACCTGCAGTTGCAGCAAGCAGAGGACCGTTACAACAGACTGCGTCGGGTTCCAATGGACCCTCTCTTAAGGCACATGAAGTTACTGGATTACCAGAAATCAACAAATGGCTGTCTGAAGAATTTACTTTTTCTAATATTGCACCTACGACCATTTCATGCCAACAGGATGATAGAGGTAACAGTAATAACAATCTTTGTTATGATACTGTGTCTAAACTAAAATCTCTAGACATTTATTTGGTCAAACTTAAAAAACTTCAACTAGAGATTTCTTATTTTCACGAATGCTTGTAACGTAAAGTTGTGCCGAAAGGCCTAAGGCACCACCAGTTCCCTACTGGTCTTGTTATTGACTCTAACTTTCATAAAGATCTGCTAGCTTTATTTGACCATCAAGGCTTTGATTTATTGGAATTTATGATAAAGCATTACAATATATGGGTCAATGAGCTTAGTGCGAAAGTCACTGAACTTGACAATAGCATTAAAATTGATGTGGAATTTTTTAGATATAAATATGACTATGCACGGGTCTTCTCTAGCATAGACCAGTACCTAGCCAAATTGAAAAGTAATAAAATTAAGAAACTTGATCGGGACAGTAAGGCTTACAGGGATGGCCTTGCATACCCAGTACCCCCACCAGCTCAAGTTTGGCAAGAACCCTTGGGTCCTAATATGGGGGCACAAACTAATGTCACCGCTTCTAGGATTCAGCAACAAAGAGATAATTCTAGGGTACAATTTAATGGCACAAATCAAAACACAACTAATTTGAATGGTGATGATAGTCAGGATTATGAGCCTGAATTAAGGAGGAGTGTGAGACTTCAACACCTCTATCATAGTAACGGTAGAGATAGTAATTCCCCTCAAAATCTAAATGGAAATTTTCCTACGGCCAACAAAATGGGTGCCAGACCCAAACAGCAGAACAAACCACAGTCACAAAAGTTTCAGCGCAAATCCAACAAACACAAGACTTGAGTATTGTTAGTGTATCAATACTCAAGGGAGATGAACATTCTTGTGTGGATTCTTTGGACTTTAATCTAAATGATGACTGTGGTTTGATTGGTGAAGTTAATTATGTTAAACCTGTAATCATCACTAACCAGACAGGAGACTTCAAAGTTTATAACTTTTCTTCGGCGGTTTTTCCGCCAGACATTGTTGATTTTCTGGCCAAAGGTTATACTTATGTACCAGTTCAAAAATTCAATTTGGTGAAGTCTGTAATTGATCTTAAAATTTTCACTAGAAAGTTAAATTTCACATTAATAATGGGAGCAAACACTGGAATGTCTAACGTGGACCCATTTTATATTTCAAGTACATTTAATCCACCATTGCATCCACTTTTGCAAGTATTCGAGCAATTATGTGAACTTGATTTTAGACAGCTTTTAAATAATAGGCAATGTGCTACCGGGGACAATAATGTTAGTAAGTTCGAACGGGAATGTTTAGAATACATTAAATCGCAGAATATCCGGATTTGCAAACCAGATAAGGGTGGCGGCCTTATGGTTTTTGATTGTTTTGATTATGTTGAAAGGATGAACTCACTCCTTGATACTATAGCTTATGTACAGAGCTCCAGGTCAGAGGTTAATGGTGCTTACTCTTCTATAAAAACTAACTTGGAAGAGATGTTTATAGAAGGGAGAATTGAACAAAATATTTATAACTATTTGTTCACCCTTTATCCAAAATACCCGTGTATCTTTGGTATTCCCAAGATACACAAAAATATAGCTGACCCCCCCATTAAGACCACTAATAGATGGCAGGGGTTCCCTGACATATTCTTGTGCAAAAGTCGTTGACTCTATTTTGCAAAAATATGTCAGTAAGGAAAGTCAAATTTGTAAGGACTCATGGTCACTTCTTCAGAATATGGATGTTTTAGAATTCAACATGGGTTATAATTTCCTTACATGTATATTCGTTGACAGTTAATGATTATAACATTAAATTTAAGGGTAGGTACAATTGTAATACAAATATGGTGGTCTACATAGCAAAGTGCCAGAGATGCCCAGCATTTTATGTGGGCAAAATGGAGCGGCGTCTTCGAGAAAGGATATATGAGCATCAATATGCCATTGGTAAATTAAAATTAGAGAATGCTCTAGCCAAACATGTACAACAGTTTAATGACCATAATTTTAGATATGCAGTTATTGACCGTGTTAATTTGGACAAAAGAGGGGGTCCAGCACCATTAAGGCTCGAGGAGCTTGAATTACAATGGCAGATTCAGCTTAATGCTTATAATTCGCCAGGGCTTAATGACACTTGTTCTATTAGCAGTGTATTAAAACTAAAAAGCCTGAAACGTTAACTTAGTACTTAGCTATATTTACATTATAATGTTAGGTACGTATGTCTATACTTTTAGATATTAGTATAGTTGTTTTATTATTATTATTTTTTAGATTGTTGATATATTTTTATGCAGTACTTAGGGATTATACTTGTATAAGAGGAGGAGTATCCAAACACAAATTTACAAGA
Source organism: Protopterus annectens (assembly GCF_019279795.1). NCBI lineage: Eukaryota > Metazoa > Chordata > Ceratodontiformes > Protopteridae > Protopterus > Protopterus annectens. Next base: position 642,619,102 of record NC_056733.1, read on the forward strand.
AGGGCGGGCAGTTTCAAAGCCACTAAGATTAACACCAAAACAGAAACAGGGAGGGTGGGTGGGAAAACTAACTGAAGAACAGAGTCAAAACTTCCAATTCAGTTAATATTCATGCAACACAATTAAATCAATTTAAATACTGTATTATTTGAAAAAAGTGTACATAAAAAGTACTTAAATTCTCTTATACGTCCAGTTGAATATAGCTAGACCTTAGCCGGCCAAAGCTGAGGTTTTTAAGTAGAAAATATTTCAAACTGTACCACTTAAATAGGCATTGACAGGAAATCAAAGAATGTGGCTACCTCCACACCTGCAATTACTAACAGACAATAAAAATGAAGCAAGCACTAACTGAAGAACAGAGTCAAAACTTCCAATTCAGTTAATATTCATGCAACACAATTAAATCAATTTAAATAATGTATTATTTAAAAAAAGTGCAGATAAAAAGTACTTAAATTCTCTTATACGTCCAGATGAATACAGCTAGATCTTAGCCAGCTAAAGCTGAGGTTTTTAAGCAGAAAATATTTCAAACTGTACCACTTAAACAGGCATTGACAGGAAATTAAAGAATGAGGCTACCCCACACCTGCAATTACTAACAGACAATAAAATTCAAGCAAGCATTAACTGAAGACAAGAGTCAAAACTTCCAATTCAGTTAATATTCATGCAACACAATGAAATCTATTTAAATACTGTATTATTTGAAAAAAGTTCAGCTAAAAAGTACTTAAATTCTCTTATATGTCCAGTTGAATACAGCTAGATCTTAGTCGGCCAAAGCTGAGGTTTTTAAGCAGAAAATATTTCAAACTGTACCACTTAAATAGGCATTGACAGGAAATCAAAGAATGTGGCTACCCCCACACCTGCAATTACTAACAGACAATAAAATTCAAGCAAGCACTAACTGAAGAACAGAGTCAAAACTTCCAATTCAGTTAATATTCATGCAACACAATTAAATCAATTTAAATACTGTATTATTTGAAAAAAGTGCAGATAAAAGTACTTAAATTCTCTTATATGTCCAGTTGAATACAGCTAGATCTTAGCCGGCTAAAGCTGAGGTTTTTAAGAAGAAAATATTTCAAACTGTACCACTTAAACAAGCATTGACAGGAAATCAAAGAATGTGGCTACCCCCACACCTGCAATTGCTAACAGACAATAAAATTCAAGCAAGCACTAACTGAAGAACAGAGTCACAACTTCCAATTCAGTTAATATTCATGCAACACAATTAAATCAATTTAAATACTGTATTATTTGAAAAAAGTGCAGATAAAAAGTACTTAAATTATCTTATACGTCCAGCTGAATATAGCTAGATCTTAGCCGGCCAAAGCTGAGGTTTTTAAGCAGAAAATATTTCAAACTGTACCACTTAAATAGGCATTGACAGGAAATCAAAGAATGTGGCTACCCCCACACCTGCAATTACTAACAGACAATAAAATTCAAGCAAAAATTAACTGAAGAAAAGAGTCAAAACTTCCAATTCAGTTAATATTCATGCAACACAATTAAATCAATTTAAATACTGTATTATTTGAAAAAAGTGCAGCTAAAAAGTACTTAAATTCTCTTATACGTCCAGTTGAATACACCTAGATCTTAGCCGGCCAAAGCAGAGGATTTTAAGCAGAAAATATTTCAAACTGTACCACTTATATACGCATTGACAGGAAATCAAAGAATGTGGCTACTTCCACACCTGCAATTACTAACAGAGAATAAAATTCAAGCAAGGACTAACCAAGGAACAGTGTCAAAACTTCCAATTCAGGCAATATTCATGCAACCGTGTTAAATAATTTTAAATACTGTATTATTTGAAAAAAAGTGCAGATAAAGGTACTTAAATTCTCTTATATGTCCAGTTGAATACAGCTAGATCTTAGCCGGCCAAAGCTGAGGTTTTTAAGCAGAAAATATTTCAAACTGTACCACTTAAATAGGCAAGGACAGGAAATCAAAGAATGTGGCTACCCCACACCTGCAATTACTAACAGACAATAACATTCAAGCAAGCACTAACTGAAGAACAGAGTCAAAACTTCCAATTCAGTTAATATTCATGCAACACAATTAAATCAATTTAAATACTGTATTATTTGAAAAAGTGCAGATAAAAAGTACTTAAATTCTCTTATATGTCCAGTTGAATACAGCTAGATCTTAGCCGGCCAAAGCTGAGGTTTTTAAGCAGAAAATATTTCAAACTGTACCACTTAAATAGGCATTGACAGGAAATCAAAGAATGTGGCTACCCCCACACCTGCAATTACTAACAGACAATAAAATTCAAGCAAGCACTAACTGAAGAACAGAGTCAAAACTTCCAATTCAGTTAATATTCATGCAACACAATTAAATCAATTTAAATAATGTATTATTTGAATAAAGTGCAGATAAAAGTACTTAAATTCTCTTATATGTCCAGTTGAATACAGCTAGATCTTAGCCGGCCAAAGCTGAGGTTTTTAAGCAGAAAATATTTCAAACTGTACCACTTAAATAGGCATTGACAGGAAATCAAAGAATGTGGCTACCCCACACCTGCAATTACTAACAGACAATAAAATTCAAGCAAGCACTAACTGAAGAACAGAGTCAAAACTTCCAATTCAGTTAATATTCATGCAACACAATTAAATCAATTTAAATACTGTATTATTTGAAAAAAGTGCAGATAAAAAGTACTTAAATTCTCTTATATGTCCAGTTGAATACAGCTAGATCTTAGCCAGCCAAAGCTGAGGTTTTAAGCAGAAAATATTTCAAACTGTACCACTTAAATAGGCATTGACAGGAAATCAAAGAATGTGGCTACCCCCACACCTGCAATTACTAACAGACAATAAAATTCAAGCAAGCACTAACTGAAGAACAGAGTCAAAACTTCCAATTCAGTTAATATTCATGCAACACAATTAAATCAATTTAAATACTGTATTATTTGAAAAAAGTGCAGATAAAAAGTACTTAAATTCTCTTATACATCCAGCTGAATACAGCTAGATCTTAGCCAGCCAAAGCTGAGGTTTTTAAGCAGAAAATATTTCAAACTGTACCACTTAAATAGGCATTGACAGGAAATCAAATAATGTGGCTACCCCCACACCTGCAATTACTAACAGACAATAAAATTCAAGCAAGCACTAACTGAAGAACAGAGTCAAAACTTCCAATTCAGTTAATATTCATGCAACACAATTAAATCAATTTAAATTCTGTATTATTTGAAAAAAAGTGCAGATAAAAAGTATTCAAATTCTCTTATACGTCCAGTTGAATACAGCTATATCTTAGCCAGCCAAAGCTGAGGTTGTTAAGCAGAAAATATTTCAAACTGTACCACTAAAATAGGCATTGACAGGAAATCAAAGAATGTGGCTACCCCCAGACCTGCAATTACTAACAGACAATAAAATTCAAGCAAAAATTAACTGAAGAACAGAGTCAAAACTTCCAATTCAGTTAATATTCATGGAACACAATTAAATCAATTTAAATACTGTATTATTTGAAAAAAGTGCAGCTAAAAAGTACTTAAATTGTCTTATATGTCCAGTTGAATACAGCTAGATCTTAGCCAGCAAAAGCTGAGGTTTTTAAGCAGAAAATATTTCAAACTGTACCACTTATATAGGCATTGGCAGGAAATCAAAGAATGTGGCTACCCCCGGACCTGTAATTACTAACAGACAATAAAATTCAAGCAAGCACTAACTGAAGAACAGAGTCAAAATTTCCAATTCAGTTAATATTCATGCAACATAATTAAATCAATTTAAATACTGTATTATTTGAAAAAAGTGCAGATAACAAGTACTTAAATTCTCTTACATGTCCAGTTGAATACAGCTAGATCTTAGCCAGCCAAAGCTGATATTTTTAAGCAGAAAATATTTCAAAATGTACCACTTAAATAGGCATTGACAGGAAATCAAAGAATGTGGCTACCGCCACACCGGCAGTTAATAACAGACAATAAAATTCAAGCAAGCACTAACTGAAGAACAGAGTCAAAACTTCCAAACAAAGTAATATTGATGCAACACAATTAAATCAATTTAAATACTGTATTAGTTGAAAAAAGTGCAGATAAAAGGTACTTAAATTCTCTTATACATCCAGTTGAATACAGTTAGATCTTAGCCGGCCAAAGGCAAGGTTTTTAAGCAGAAAATATTTCAAACTGTACCACTTAAATAGGCATTGACAGGAAATCAAAGAATGTGGCTACCCCCACACCTGCAATTACTAACAGACAATAAAATTCAAGCAAGCACTAACTGAAGAACAGAGTCAAAACTTCCAATTCAGTTAATATTCATGCAACACAATTAAATCAATTTAAATACTGTATTATTTGAAAAAAGTGCAGATAAAAAGTACTTAAATTCTCTTATACGGCCAGCTGAATACAGCTAGATCTTAGCCGGCCAAAGCTGAGGTTTTTAAGCAGAAAATATTTCAAACTGTACCACTTAAATATGCATTGACAGGAAATCAAAGAATGTGGCTACCCCCACACCTGCAATTGCTAACAGACAATAAAATTCAAGCAAGCACTAACTGAAGAACACAGTCAAAACTTCCAATTCAGTTAATATTTAGGCAACACAATTAAATCAATTTAAATACTGTATTATTTGAAAAAAGTGCAGTTAAAAAGTACTTAAATTCTCTTATACGTCCAATTGAATACAGCTAGATCTTAGCCGGCCAAAGCTGAGGTTTTTAAGCAGAAAATATTTCAAACTGTACCACTTAAATAAGCATTGACAGGAAATCAAAGAATGTGGCTACCCCCACACCTGCAATTACTAACAGACAATAAAATTCAAGCAAGCACTAACTGAAGAACAGAGTCAAAACTTCCAATTCAGTTAATATTCATGCAACACAATTAAATCAATTTAAATTCTGTATTATTTGAAAAAAGTGCAGATAAAAAGTATTTAAATTCTCTTATATGTCCAGTTGAATACAGCTATAGCTCAGCCGGCCAAAGCTGAGGTTTTTAAGCAGAAAATATTTCAAACTGTACCACTTAAATAGGCATTGACAGGAAATCAAGGAATGTGGCTACCCCCAGACCTGCAATTACTAACAAACAATAAAATTCAAGCAAAAATTAACTGAAGAACAGAGTCAAAACTTCCAATTCAGTTAATATTCATGCAACACAATTAAATCAATTTAAATACTGTATTATTTGAAAAACGTGCAGATAAAAAGTACTTAAATTCTCTTATACGTCCAGTTGAATACAGCTAGATCATAGTCGGCCAAAGCTGAGGTTTTTAAGCAGAAAATATTTCAAACTGTACCACTTAAATAGGCATTGACAGGAAATCAAAGAATGTGGCTACCCCCACACCTGCAATTACTAACAGACAATATCATTCAAGCAAGCACTAACTGAAGAACAGAGTCAAAACTTCCAATTCAGTTAATATTCATGCAACACAATTAAATCAATTTAAATACTGTATTATTTTAAAAAAGTGCAGATAAAAGTACTTAAATTCTCTTATACGTCCAGTTGAATACAGCCAGATCTTAGCCGGCCAAAGCTGAGGTTTTTAAGCAGACAATATTTCAAACTGTACCACTTAAATAGGCATTGACAGGAAATCAAAGAATGTGGCTACTCCCACACCTAGAATTACTAACAGACAATAAAATTCAAGCAAGCACTAACTGAAGAACAGATTCAAAACTTCCAATTCAGGTAATATTCATGCAAAACAATTAAATTAATTTAAATACTGTATTCTTTGAAAAAAGTGCAGATAAAAAGTACTTAAATTTTCTTATACGTCCAGTTGAATACAGCTAGATCTTAGCCGGCCAAAGCTGAGGTTTTTAAGCAGAAAATATTTCAAGCTGTGCCACTTAAATAGGCACTGACAGGAAATCAAAGAATGTGGCTACCCCCACACCTGCAATTACTAAAAGACAATACAATTCAAGCAAGCACTAACTGAAGAACAGAGTCAAAACTTCCAATTCAGTTAATATTCATGCAACACAAATAAATCAATTTAAATACTGTATTATTTGAAAAAAGTGCAGATAAAAGTACTTAAATTCTCTTATACGTCCAGTTGAATACAGCTAGATCTTAGCCCGCCAAAGCTGAGGTTTTTAAGCAGAAAATATTTCAAACTGTACCACTTAAATAGGCATTGACAGGAAATCAAAGAATGTGGCTACCCCCACACCTGCAATTACTAACAGACAATAACATTCAAGCAAGCACTAACTGAAGAACAGAGTCAAAACTTCCAATTCAGTTAATATTCATGCAACACAATTAAATCAATTTAAATACTGTATTATTTGAAAAAAGTGCAGATAAAAAGTACTTAAATTCTCTTATATGTCCAGTTGAATACAGCTAGATCTTAGCCGGCCAAAGCTGAGGTTTTTAAGCAGAAAATATTTCAAACTGTACCACTTAAGTAGGCATTGACAGGAAATCAAAGAATGTGGCTACCCCACACCTGCAATTACTAACAGACAATAAAATTCAAGCAAGCACTAACTGAAGAACAGAGTCAAAACTTCCAATTCAGTTAATATTCATGCAACACAATTAAATCAATTTAAATACTGTATTATTTGAAAAAGTGCAGATAAAAAGTACTTAAATTCTCTTATACGTCCAGTTGAATACAGCTAGATCTTAGCCAGCCAAAGCTGAGGTTTTTAAGCAGAAAATATTTCAAACTGTACCACTTAAATAGGCATTGACAGGAAATCAAAGAATGTGGCTACCCCACACCTGCAATTACTAACAGACAATAAAATTCAAGCAAGCACTAACTGAAGAACAGAGTCAAAACTTCCAATTCAGTTAATATTCATGCAACACAATTAAATCAATTTAAATACTGTATTATTTGAAAAAAAGTGCAGATAAAGGTACTTAAATTCTCTTATACGTCCAGTTGAATACACCTAGATCTTAGCCGGCCAAAGCAGAGGTTTTTAAGCAGAAAATATTTCAAACTGTACCACTTATATACGCATTGACAGGAAATCAAAGAATGTGGCTACTTCCACACCTGCAATTACTAACAGACAATAAAATTCAAGCAAGCACTAACTGAAGAACAGAGTCAAAACTTCCAATTCAGGTAATATTCATGCAACACAATTAAATTAATTTAAATACTGTATTCTTTGAAAAAAGTGCAGATAAAAAGTACTTAAATTTTCTTATACGTCCAGTTGAATACAGCTAGATCTTAGCCGGCCAAAGCTGAGGTTTTTAAGCAGAAACTATTTCAAACTGTACCACTTAAATAGGCAATGACAGGAAATCAAAGAATGTGGCTACCCCCACACCTGCAATTACTAAACAGATAACACAATTCAAGCAAGCACTAACTGAAGAACAGAGTCAAAACTTCCAGTTCAGTTAATGTTCATGCAACACAGGTAAATCAATTTAAATACTGTATTATTTGAAAAGAAGTGCAGATAAAAGTACTTAAATTCTCTTATACGTCCATTTGAATACAGCTAGATCTTAGCCAGCCAAAGCTGAGGTTTTTAAGCAGAAAATATTTCAAACTGTACCACTTAAATAGGCAATGACAGGAAATCAAAGAATGTGGCTACCCCCACACCTGCAATTACTAACAGATAATAAAATTCAAGCAAGCACTAACTGAAGAACAGAGTCAAAACTTCCAATTCAGTTAATATTCATGCAACACAGTTAAATCAATTTAAATACTGTATTATTTGAAAAAAGTGCAGATAAAAAGTACTTAAATTCTCTTATATGTCCAGTTGAATACAGCTAGATCTTAGCCGGCCAAAGCTGAGGTTTTTAAGCAGAAAATATTTCAAACTGTACCACTTAAGTAGGCATTGACAGGAAATCAAACAATGTGGCTACCCCCACACCTGCAATTACTAACAGACAATAACATTCAAGCAAGCACTAATTGAAGAACAGAGTCAAAACTTCCAATTCAGTTAATATTCATGCAACACAATTAAATCAATTTAAATACTGTATTATTTGAAAAAATGGCAGATAAAAAGTGCTTAAATTCTCTTATACATCCAGCTGAATACAGCTAGATCTTAGCCAGCCAAAGCTGAGGTTTTTAAGCAGAAAATATTTCAAACTGTACCACTTAAATAGGCATTGACATGAAATCAAATAATGTGGCTACCCCCACACCTGCAATTACTAACAGACAATAAAATTCAAGCAAGCACTAACTGAAGAACAGAGTCAAAACTTCCAATTCAGTTAATATTCATGCAACACAATTAAATCAATTTAAATTCTGTATTATTTGAAAAAAAGTGCAGATAAAAAGTATTCAAATTCTCTTATACGTCCAGTTGAATACAGCTATATCTTAGCCAGCCAAAGCTGAGTTTGTTAAGCAGAAAATATTTCAAACTGTACCACTAAAATAGGCATTGACAGGAAATCAAAGAATGTGGCTACCCCCAGACCTGCAATTACTAACAGACAATAAAATTCAAGCAAAAATTAACTGAAGAACAGAGTCAAAACTTCCAATTCAGTTAATATTCATGGAACACAATTAAATCAATTTAAATACTGTATTATTTGAAAAAAGTGCAGCTAAAAAGTACTTAAATTGTCTTATATGTCCTGTTGAATACAGCTAGATCTTAGCCAGCAAAAGCTGAGGTTTTTAAGCAGAAAATATTTCAAACTGTACCACTTATATAGGCATTGACAGGAAATCAAAGAATGTGGCTACCCCCGGACCTGTAATTACTAACAGACAATAAAATTCAAGCAAGCACTAACTGAAAAACAGAGTCAAAATTTCCAATTCAGTTAATATTCATGCAACACAATTAAATCAATTTAAATACTGTATTATTTGAAAAAAGTGCAGATAACAAGTACTTAAATTCTCTTATATGTCCAGTTGAATACAGCTGGATCTTAGCCAGCCAAAGCTGATATTTTTAAGCAGAAAATATTTCAAAATGTACCACTTAAATAGGCATTGACAGGAAATCAAAGAATGTGGCTACCGCCACACCTGCAGTTAATAACAGACAATAAAATTCAAGCAAGCACTAACTGAAGAACAGAGTCAAAACTTCCAAACAAATTAATATTGATGCAACACAATTAATTCAATTTAAATACTGTATTAGTTGAAAAAAGTGCAGATAAAAAGTACTTAAATTCTCTTATACGTCCAGTTGAATACAGTTAGATCTTAGCCGGCCAAAGGCAAGGTTTTTAAGCAGAAAATATTTCAAACTGTACCACTTAAATAGGCATTGACAGGAAATCAAAGAATGTGGCTACCCCCACACCTGCAATTACTAACAGACAATAAAATTCAAGCAAGCACTAACTGAAGAACAGAGTCAAAACTTCCAATTCAGTTAATATTCATGCAACGCAATTAAATGAATTTAAATACTGTATTATTTGAAAAAAGTGCAGATAAAAAGTACTTAAATTCTCTTATACGGCCAGCTGAATACAGCTAGATCTTAGCCGGCCAAAGCTGAGGTTTTTAAGCAGAAAATATTTCAAACTGTACCACTTAAATATGCATTGACAGGAAATCAAAGAATGTGGCTACCCCCACACCTGCAATTACTAACAGACAATAAAATTCAAGCAAGCACTATATGAAGAACACAGTCAAAACTTCCAATTCAGTTAATATTTAGGCAACACAATAAAATCAATTTAAATACTGTATTATTTGAAAAAAGTGTAGTTAAAAAGTACTTAAATTCTCTTATACGTCCAGTTGAATACAGCTAGATCTTAGCCGGCCAAAGCTGAGGTTTTTAAGCAGAAAATATTTCAAACTGTACCACTTAAATAAGCATTGACAGGAAATCAAAGAATGTGGCTACCCCCACACCTGCAATTACTAACAGACAATAAAATTCAAGCAAGCACTAACTGAAGAACAGAGTCAAAACTTCCAATTCAGTTAATATTCATGCAACACAATTAAATCAATTTAAATTCTGTATTATTTGAAAAAAGTGCAGATAAAAAGTATTTAAATTCTCTTATATGTCCAGTTGAATACAGCTATAGCTCAGCCGGCCAAAGCTGAGGTTTTTAAGCAGAAAATATTTCAAACTGTACCACTTAAATAGGCATTGACAGGAAATCAAGTAATGTGGCTACCCCAGACCTGCAATTACTAACAAACAATAAAATTCAAGCAAAAATTAACTGAAGAACAGAGTCAAAACTTCCAATTCAGTTAATATTCATGCAACACAATTAAATCAATTTAAATACTGTATTATTTGAAAAAAGTGCAGATAAAAGTACTTAAATTCTCTTATATGTCCAGTTGAATACAGCTAGATCTTAGCCGGCCAAAGCTGAGGTTTTTAAGCAGAAAATATTTCAAACTGTACCACTTATATAGGCATTGACAGGAAATCAGAGAATGTGGCTACCCCCAGACCTGCAATTACTAAGAGACAATAAAATTCAAGCAAGCACTAACTGAAGAACAGAGTCAAAACTTCCAATTCAGTTAATATTCATGCAACACAATTAAATCAATTTAAATACTGTATTATTTGAAAAAAGTACAGATAAAAGTACTTAAATTCTCTTATACGTCCAGTTGAATACAGCTAGATCTTAGCCGGCCAAAGCTGAGGTTTTTAAGCAGAAAATATTTCAAACTGTACCACTTAAATAGGCATTGACAGGAAATCAAAGAATGTGGCTACCCCCACACCTGCAATTACTAACAGACAATAAAATTCAAGCAAGCACTAACTGAAGAACAAAGTCAAAACTTCCAATTCAGTTAATATTCATGCAACACAATTAAATCAATTTAAATTCTGTATTATTTGAATAAAGTGCAGATAAAAAGTACTTACATTCTCTTATACGTCCAGTTGAATACAGCTAGATCTTAGCCGGCCAAAGCTGAGGTTTTTAAGCAGAAAATATTTCAAACTGTACCACTTAAATAGGCATCGACAGGAAATCAAAAAATGTGGCTACCCCCACACCTGCAATTACTAACAGACAATAAAATTCAAGCAAGCACTAACTGAAGAACAGAGTCAAAACTTCCAATTCAGTTAATATTCATGCAACACAATTAAATCAATTTAAATTCTGTATTATTTGAAAAAAGTGCAGATAAAAAGTATTCAAATTCTCTTATACGTCCAGTTGAATGCAGCTGTATCTTAGCCGACCAAAGATGATGTTTTTAAGCAGAAAATATTTCAAACTGTACCACTTAAATAGGCATTGACAGGAAATCAAAGAATGTGGCTACCCCCAGACCTGCAATTACTAACAGACAATAAAATTCAAGCAAGCACTAACTGAAGAACAGAGTCAAAACTTCCAATTCAGTTAATATTGATGCAACACAATTAAATCAATTTAAATACTGTTTTAGTTGAAAAAAGTGCAGATAAAAAGTACTTAAATTCTCTTATACGTCCAGTTGAATACAGTTAGATCTTAGCCGGCCAAAGCTGAGGTTTTTAAGCAGAAAATATTTTAAACTGTACCACTTAAATAGGCATTGACAGGAAATCAAAGAATGTGGCTACCCCCACACCTGCAATTACTAACACAATAAAATTCAAGCAAGCACTAACTGAAGAACAGAGTCAAAACTTCCAATTTAGTTAATATTCATGCAACACAATTAAATCAATTTAAATACTGTATTATTTGAAAAAGTACAGATAAACAATACTTCAATTCTCTTATACGTCCAGTTGAATACAGCTGGATCTCAGCTGGCCAAAGCTGAGGGTTTTAAGCAGAAAATATTTCAAACTGTACCACTTAAATAGGCATCGACAGGAAATCAAGGAATGTGGCTACCTTCACACCTGCAATTACTAACAGACAATAAAATTCAAGCAAGCACTAACTGAAGAACAGAGTCAAAACTTCCAATTCAGTTAATATTCATGCAACACAATTAAATCAATTTAAATACTGTATTATTTGAAAAAAGTGCAGATAAAAAGTACTTAAATTCTCTTATACGTCCAGTTGAATACAGCTAGATCTTAGCCGGCCAAAGCTGAGGTTTTTAAGCAGAAAATATTTCAAACTGTACCACTTAAATAGGCATTGACAGGAAATCAAAGAATGTGGCTACCCCCACACCTGCAATTACTAACACAATAAAATTCAAGCAAGCACTAACTGAAGAACAGAGTCAAAACTTCCAATTCAGTTAATATTCATGCAACACAATTAAATCAATTTAAATACTGTATTATTTGAAAAAGTACAGATAAAAAATACTTCAATTCTCTTATACGTTCAGTTGAATACAGCTAGATGACAGTAAAAAATCACGAACACAAAAACAGCTGAAAAATACGAAAATGCAGACACCTCGTATTGCAAGACCTTCTTGAAATCCACACAACACTTTTTAAAAACGACCCACAAACGTTTTAAGCCAACACCAACAAAAAGCGTACTTTCCAAAAAAAAAACTAGGCGAGTGATAAAAACCTTAACGCCAAGTTTATTACTAAAAAAATAATAAAAGCGCTTTCACTGGAGACACAGCTACAGCTTCTTCAGAGGTTATTTAAAACAACCGCCAACTCAAGCTTTTATATCAACGTCAATACGTGCTTAAAGCATCAATGGCAGTTTAAAGGAACACTCCAAAATAAAATCAAAAACCTTCGTTATGTTAAAAACACATTCATGATGAGAACATATATGAGTGCTATATTTAATAATATAAATAAGTAAATAGACTTATAACATAAAGCATGTTTGAAAGCACAGGTCATTGAATAATATTCCTGGAAATTAGTTCCATAATACTTGTTTAGATTGATCTTACTTAAATGCCTCAGCTGAATTTCTATAGTTGCTGAAATATTTTTCTTGACCTTACAAGGGAATACTCCTTTTATTTTTTGAGCAATACCTCAAAAAGATACTGTCCTCAAATTTAATTATTGTAACATATATTATAACATATACCTTCGTTGTGGTGAACCCTAATGATGTTACTTATATTGTAACTGGTACTCACCACTCCTGAAAAGCACCACTCAAGCAAGCACTAACTGAAGAACAGAGTAAAAACTTCCAATTCAGTTAATATTCATGTAACACAATTAAATCAATTTAAATACTGTATTAGTTGAAAAAAGTGCAGATAAAAAGTACTTAAATTCTCTTATACGTCCAGTTGAATACTGCTAGATCTTAGCCAGCCAAAGCTGAGGTTTTTAAGCTTGCTGTTCTTTATAACACAATAATTGTTTTAAATTAGAGCTCCTTTTATATCCAAAGCTAGGTTGTGACAGAAAATCAGAGCTCAACTCTGGAGTATCCTTTAGTATATGCCACTATTTTGATATTAATTGCTTGACATACAAAGTGTTCCTGTTAAACATCAACATGTACCTAAATAACTTATTCTGTGTGTTCTGTGTTGTTGTTTACATGTTACTTGTTGATTTTTGTTTTATAGTCTATTTATATCACAAGCAAAGGTAAGGCCCTTGGATCTAGTGTTCCTGGTGCTGTTTGTTTTGCGGATGTGCAAGAGATCCATCAGAGCTGGGTCCGAGGATACCTTATATGCCAAGCATAGATAGCCTCTCAGTAACCTGTAGGAAGCTGTGCACAGAGATGGGACTTTAAGGCGATCTCTTTAGGACAGGATATTCATACCCAAGATTCTCCTCATGAGGAACTGTTGACGGCAATCCACCTATTGCAAGTGCCTGGCACTATAACTTCCTTGAACCTGGATGCCATACCCTTGTGTATGAGTTTGGAGACATAGAATGATTTTCTTGCTCTCTTAGCTACATGCTACTTGAAGACCAGATTACTGTCTACATATGTTTTCAGATCCCTACCTATCAAGTCAACTCTTAGGGGGTGTTTTATCAATGTAGTAATTAAATTGGGAGGACAATTTCCCAAACGGCACTATAATGCATTTCCTCACTTTGAGTTTTAATCTATGGCTCTGTCATCAATCATTTGTTTGTATCAGACCCTCATGCAGGATGCTGGTGTCATAGTGGGGAATCTATGATAGCTCTCAATTTATAGTCATCTGCAAACCTGGTGATCCAGAGGCCATTAACAACAGCTTTGACTTTCGAGAAATAGATGCCAAACAGAAGCAGGCCCAACACAGAGCCCTCAAGTACTCCACTGGTGACTCGTGTCCTTGTGGAAGTGGTCTCACCAATCCGGACTTTATGTGTCCTATCTGTGAGCCAACCAGCAATCCACTGAGTTATGTAGGGATTTATACCTAGTTATAAGGGTTGGTCAACAATACATGAGTGGGGTATTGTATGAAATGCCTTGGCCAGGTCAAGGTAGATGGTATGCACTGCTTTCACCTCATCCACAGCTTTGGTAACTCTCTCAAAGAATTCTGCCAGGTTAAGTAGGCAAGATCTTCACTTAATAAAGCCAAACTGGGATGGGTCCAGTGTCTGTAGGTTGCCAATGTCCTTGTTGATCATTTATAATAATTTGTTACATGGCCTGCATGCTAGTTTTGCCAGACTGACAGGTCTGTAGTTCCCGGGGTCAGTTGATGGTGAACTGTTACGGAGAGAGATGACTGTTGCGGCCCTCCATTCACCTGGTACATAACCTGTTCTGAGGCTGTAGTTTAAGACTGCCTCTAGTGGTCTGCTAGGTCATGTTTTAGGCTATTTCACAGGCAACCTGGGATATTGTTGGGGCATAATGAAGTACTGTCTTTGGCCTTAGTGAGCGCCACCAGGACCTGCTCCCATTTGATAGCTGGCGGGGATATGCTAGAAAAGATTTCACAGGAGTTAGTGGGGAGGGAGTGGGTATGAAGATAGAGATAAATTTATCACCCAGAATACTCACTATGTCACCCTGGTCAATGAAGGTTGTGCCATTTACCACCAGTTTTGCACACTGCTGAGTGTTACCTTTAAGGTTCTTGACAAAAGTTTAAGAGAGCCTTGCGGGTGTCCTTAGCATGGGAGGCTACACTGACCTTGTAACTGGCCTTCTTGGCATTTATTAGACCTCTTAATTTCTTTTTTAGTTGAATCAGGGAGTTCTTGTCTCTATGATAGTTGCTATTTCTGATTTTGGCCATGACTTTTTTCCCTTTATTATATACCCTGTTAAGGTTAGAACTGCACCAGTGTGATTTGGTTTAGTATTAGATTTTGACTTACTTTATTAGGTTTGGCAGTCTCAGTGCATCCATTTACATGTTTATGCAGGCTTTCTGTGAATAATTCAGTACAGGCAGCTGTGTTCTTGGGGTTTATGGGAGCCTTGAATTTTGAAAATTAAAATTTAAGTACTCACCATATGTAGGTATCTGTGTTGTCTATTTTCATTCTTCCTCAATGCATAGGATCTGACTCAGCCATATATACAGTCTTTGGATCCAACTCTCAAGCTCCTCCCTTTACCCATAATGCCTTGGTCCACCCCCATTACCTCAGATCAAAAATGTTGCCATTAGTCCCATGTAGTTAGACAGAGACAGGAATAGCTGACAGCAAAAATTAAAGGCTCAAACTCGGAACTGTAGGTTCCAAAACACAATCCAACAGGTTTCTCCAGAAGATTGAAGAATGGGGGTTGGATGGATGGGAAGGAAGTTGAAGAAGAATGAAAATGGACAACACATATGCCTAGTTATGGTGAGTACATAACTTTTAAATCTGATGTTGTCCTTTTAATCCTTCCTCAACACATTGGACAGAGTCCCCAACAACACTGATCTTGGGTGGCCCTCATGGAAGGATATTCCAGAGTACCGCCAAACCAAAGGTAGCTCTGTTTCAAGATATAATATCCAATTTGTAATGAGTAACAAAGGTATGAGCATTGGACCATGTGACTGCTGCATAAATATCATCAATAGATGTTCTCAACCAAAAAGCAGATGAAGCAGTCATGGATCTGGTTGAATGAGCCTTGGGTTGTTTGGGTAAAGCAATGTCTTGTTGAGAACAGATCCAAAAATACAGTATGTAATCCAATTAGCTAAAGTGGCTTTAGAAACTGGAAGCCCCAGTCTTTTCTGAGAAAAGGAAACAAAAAGTTATCTGATTTCCTGATCTGTTTTGTCCTGTGAAGACAAAAGCACAACTGTCAGTGAACACCAAGGAGGTGAAACATGTACTCTACTTTATCCAAAAAATTTGGGGAAAAAACTGACAAATGAAAGGCTTGATTAATATTATTTTCACAGACTACTTTAGATAAAAAGGAAGGGTTACGCCCCCGTGTATGCTAATTTGTTTATGGGCTCGGTGGAGTTCATTCACATATACAGAAGCAGATTCTATAAGGATTATGTAAAAAGTTATTCCAGGTTTATAGATGACCTCATATTTATATGTCAAGGGGGAAACCATGAAGTACATTCATTAATTAAATATCTGAATGAAAGTAAATATCAAATTAAATATGATGGTTTGCAGGAAGGAACAATAGTGAATTATCTAGACATAACCCTGGAAGGTTTAGGGAGTAGAAAGATTAAAACAAAAATATATAGAACGTCTGAACAGCTTAACCACATGTTACATGCGTCTAGCTGCCATCCAGAACACACATTAACATCTATCCCTTATGGAGAAATTTTAAGAATAAAAAGGCTTTGCAGTGATAGACAGGACTCAGAAAGGGAAGCTAAAAAAACAATTACTATGTTTCTAAATAGGGGATATGATGAGAGAACAGTTCTGGATAGTTATACCAAAATATACAGAGATGTAGAGAAAGAGAGGGAGGGATATTACACAAGGTAAAAATATGGGAGAATAGAAAGAGTTAACTCTAAATCAGACTTTATTCTTTGTTTTCAAAATACACACTATTTTCAACCAAGTTACAGAAGTTATTGACAGATTATTGGAACATAGTGAAGAGGAAATTCTCATCTCTCACAGAGGTGGGATTAAAATTTTCTTATCAAAGGGGATGCAACTTGAAAGACCTTTTGGTCCATGGTACATATAGAAGACCTTTGGAAAGTATAACAAGGGTACTGTCTGAGGTCGGCACTATTCCATGTGGCAAGTGCACGATATGTCAACATGTAGTAGCAACTTTTGAAAGAATAAAAGCTAAGAAGTTTCAAACACAAGAGTGTTTTACTTGTAAAAGTGTAGGCATTGTATATGTCATTAAATGCCCTTGTGGAAGCTTTTATATACGAGAAAGAATAAAAGAACATGTCAGGGACATCAAAAATAACAAGGCAATCAACCCAATAGCAGAGCATTTCAACAGGAAACATCAGGGAGATTTTAGCAGTTTACAAGTATCAGTTTTAGAACAAATTAAGTCAAGATTTCTCAGTGAAGATAAGATTAAATATTTACTTAGGAAGAAGGAATCAATTTTCATATTAAAATATAGCACATTACAACCGAAAGGGTTGAATAAAGAATGCAATTGGAAAAGTTTTATTTAAATGCAAGGGTTTTTTAATCACCAGCATTTTTTATTAATTAATTGAATGTATAATTGAATCAGTGTTTAATCAATTAACTTGTTAATAGTTCTAATTTTTATATAAAAAGAGATGTTTTTTAGATGTTATTTACTCTGTAAAGGCTGTTTTAGCTGAGGCGCTAAGAGAGATTGTTTTGCTGCTATTTATTACATTTATTGTCGAATTAAAGAACTTTTGCTGAAATCGTGCTGGGAGGTTTCAGTTCCTGGTCCTTGGTGGTATTTTTTAGTATTTTCATAAAGTGGTTACAATAAAATAAAAAGGAAGGGTTAGTCTGTAAGGTAACCCAATCTTTATGGAAAACAATGTAAGGAGTCTTTGAGGAAACAGCCTGAAGTTCAGATATCTTCTTTGCAAAAGTAATGGCTACGATGAAGACCATTTTCCAAGAAAGACATTTTAAATCAGTTTGAAGGTTCAAAAGGTTTCTGAGTTAAACCTTGAAGCACAATGGTCAGATCGCAGGGAGGTGAAGTGTCTTTTATCAGTGGTCTGAGAAGGAAAATACCTTTTAGAAATATTTTGCATAATTTGGAAGAGGCCAAAGAATAATTTTGGTCTCCTGTGTGAAAATTACAGCTGCTAATTGTAACTTAATGGTACAAAAACTAGCTCCTTCTTTAAAATAATTGCCAGAAATTCAAGTACTGCAGAGACTGGAGCATAAAAAGGATCAAGCTCATTTTTCAAGGCCCAAAGGGAGAATCTTTTCCACTTGCTCTTATAAACTTACTTAGTAGAATATTTTTGGAAAGACAAAATGATGGTATGTACAGGGGAAGAAAGCCTGGGCTGTCTAACCATTAATGGAAGTGAAGAAACCATGCAGTTAGATTGAGGGCCTGGATATTGGGATGTTGGATTCCTGATGGGTGTGAGAGGAGATCTGGAGATTGCTCCAGAATCCATGCAGGATAACAAAGATGAGACCACAGAAAGGGGAACCATACCTGTCGAGGCCAGAAGGGGGCAATGAAGATGACTAAATTCTTCAGCCAGCTTGCTTTCTGCAGAAATTTGGGAATCAAAGGAAGGGGTTAAGCATAAAGAAGACTGGAGGGCCAAACACGGACAACAGCATCTCTCGGTGACTCCCCCTGATGAGAGATAAGAGCAAAGTATCTGCTGCACTTTCTGTTGTGGAGAGACACAAAGAGATCATAGCAAGGATGGCCTCAATGATGGAAAATCCTTTCCACCACAAATTAATTGAGAGTCCACTTGTTAGGCATCAGGATGGATCTGCTTAACTTGTCTGCTATCACACTGGTTATTCCCAAAATGTGTGTTGTAACTAGAAAGAGGACTGAGGAAATTGCCCATTCCCACACTCTTATTGCTTCTCTGCACAGGGAGTAATATCAAGTTCCTCCTTGTTTACTGATGTACCAGACAAGAGAAACATTGTCAGTCTGAACTGTAATAGTCCCTAGATGAAGAACATCTTGAAATGCCCACAATGCCAGTAGGGCTGCTCTCATCTCTAGAACACTGATATGCAGATTGGTTTCTTGGGGGGACCACATGCCTTGGACCGTCCTTCCCATGAAATGCCTTCCACTGGGTGAATGTGTTGTTTGCAAATTGGAGTATGTTTGACTGGAAAGGATAGAGGCTAACTAAGAATGGACAGCTACAGACCATTGAAGGGCATGCATAAAAAGGCATGCCAAGGGAAGCAATACAATGGCTACTGCCATGGAGCCTAGTGCTTCAAGCACTGATCTGGCTGAGGGAGTTGGATGGGAGATAAGCAAATGAACCTGATTTCTGATGGTGGGATGTGATGAAATTATAGTGATGCTGTGTTGTTGTATCCAGATGTGTAGCAATGAATTCCAGGCTCAGGACTGGTGTCAAGTTTAATTTGGAATAATTTATTGTTATCCCCAGTGACTGACAAGTCTGGAGCAAATAGTCTCTGGATTGTAGAGGAAGATGCCTGGAAAGGTCAGTAAGGAGCAAGTCATCCAGATATGGAAACACTCAGAATCCTGTGGGTCTCAGATGAGCAACCACCACTGCCATGCATTTGGTAAACACCCTAGGGGCTGTGGTGAATCCAAAGGGGAAGGCTCTGAATTGGTAGTGACTGGCTCCCAGAAGAAAGCTTAAGTGTCTTCCAGAGCACTGTCAATTCTTATATGATAGTATGCATCCCGAACAGCTATAGAGCAGATTCAGTCGTCCTTGAGAAGAAATGGTAGAATGAACTGTACTGTGACCATTTGGAACTTTCACTTCTTTATGTAATGATTCAAATTGCTTAGATCCAAAATTGATCTCAAGTCTTTTGTCTTTTTGTCTAAAAAGAAGTGCAAGTTCTGAATCTTATCTGGTCTGGTGAGACCTCTTGGATGACTCTTTTGTCTAGCAGCTTTTGAATTTCTTGTGCAGCTGCTTTCCTCTGACTGGGTGGAACGTTGGGAAGTTTCTTCTTTTTGTGAAAAGGAAGCTGGAGAAAGGGAATGGAATAACATCTGAATATAATTTTTAGCACTCAGGAATCTTTTGTTATGTTTGTCCATGCATCTGGGTGCAGGGATAATCAACCCCTGACTGCCCCCCCCAGAGATGGACGTTTAGGCAGCACTTCGGGAGCGCTGGAAGGGTCTGTCGGGAAAAGAATCCCGGAACCCCTGATTCTGCAAGCCTCCACTGCTTCTGAGGTGATGTCTCCCATTAGAACCTCCTCCTTTGCCTCTAGAGGAAGTGTCTTTGTGCAGATCTTGGGAAGGACCCTGAGATTTACAGAACCATATTTTCTTACCACCTCTCTGATTCCTGGAGAAGGAAAATTTGATCCCAACAGCAGGCAGAGTCTTTCCTTCTTGTTTGCTGCTGGTATGAGTCTCTTTAATTGATGGTCAAAATAAGGATGTGCTATCGAAAGGGGTATTGATAAAGGACACCTTCAAGGGCTCCACAAAGTCACATAGCCGTATCCAGGTATGTCTCCTTATGGCAATGCCTGAACCAGCTGCTTGTAAGGTGCCTTCAGCTGTATGAGAAATTAATCTCATTGAAGCGTTAGACATAGGCAATAGAGTACCTAGATGATAGGACGTTCTTTTGAAATCCTCTACAGACATGGACTCAGAGAGAGAGTATGTGAAAGCTTCTTAGTCCAATCTCTCTTGTGAAGTGTGTCAGGTAATTAAGGGACCTCAGAGTGAAAGATGCCGAGGCAAAGAATCGCTTTCCGATTCTGTCCAGTGCCCTAGACTCCCTGTTTGATGGATGGACAGAAGAGCTCTGTTCTGCTAGCTCTTTCTTAGTGGCTGCTATCACCATCACTGCATCAAGTGGGACTCCTTTGCTCCAGTGGGGTCTGTCTTTGGTAGGGCTAGAAATTTATCGGGTCTCTTCGGAATAGGTTCAATGGCATTAGGTACTTTCCAAGCCCAGCGTGAAATTCTTAGTTATGGACTTACCATAACTTGGTATCTGTGTTGTCCTCTTCTCATTCTGCTTCTACAGACTTCAGCTTCCATGCTTGAGCTCCTCCCTTACCCACAATCCTCTGCCTCTAGCTCAACCTCCTCAGATCGAGTTTGCTGCCTCTTATAGACAGAAAACAGAAAGAAAAGAGTCCAAGGGGTCAACCTGGAATGTAGGTTCCAATAAAGGCTTTTCCAGATCCTCTAGAACTAAAGTGTTTTTGTAGGGGGATGGCTAGGCAGGAAGGTGAAGCAGAATGAGAAGAGGACAACACACATACCAAGATATGGCAAGTAAGAATGGATCTGCTGAGCCTGTCTACCAATACGCTGGATTTCCCCAGTACATGTGTTCCAAGTAGAAAGTGGTTTGAAGAGATTGCCCATTCCCAAACCCTCATGGCCTCTCTGGTCCCTCAAGGGAGAGATTCCTGAAAGGCTTGCAATGATAGGAGGACAGCTCTCATCTCGAGGACAATGATATGCAATCTGGTCTCTGAGTCCACGTGCCTTGGACCATCTTCCCATCAAAATACTCCCCTCATCCTAGGTGGGAAGCATATGCGGTCACTGTGGCTGTTGGGGGGGGGGGATGAAAGGTCTGCCTGCCGTCAGGTCCGAGTGCATCCACCACTGTAGATGAGCCCTGGTAAGAACAGATAGGGCCTGATGTAGAACTGACCATTGAACAGAGTCCATTGAAGAATGCACATATAGTACTTAGCTAGAGGAAACCAATATTATACCAGCTGCCATAGAACCTAGGGCTTGTAGAATCAACCTGGCAAGAGGAGAGGGATGAGATAGAATGGCTTGGATTTGAAGAGTCAAGGAGTTGATGCAGTGCTGAGGTAAGGAAGCTATCTGTACAGCAGTGTTTAGCTGGGCCCCAAAGAATTCCAAAGTTTGTACCAGCAATGGTTGTAACTTGTCTGCATTTATGGTGATCCCTAGGAAGTGGGATATCTGATAAAGATAGTCCCTGGCCTGAGATAGTTCACCCGGGCTGGGGGCACTCAGGAGTCAATCATCTAGATACGGGAATAACTGAAACCCTTGCAGTCAAAGATGAGCTTCAACAACTGTCATGCATTTGGTGAACAGCCGAGGGGGTGGGGCTGTGGTGAGACCAAAGGGCAAGGCTCTGAATTGGAAGTGATTGGTTCCCAGGTAGAAGCACATATGCCTTCTGGAGCATCTGTCTATTTTTATGCGATAGTACGCATCCTTTAAGTCCACACAGCACATCCAATCGTTTCTCCTTAGTAAAGGAAAGATAGACTGAACCATCACCATCCAGAACTTATTCTTCTTTACGTATAAACTGAGTTTGCTTAGGTCCAAGATAGACCTGAGGTCCCCTGTATTCTTTAACACCAAAAAGAAATGGAAGTAAGTTCTGGACCCTTTCTGATTGGCTGGAACCTCTTGGATGACTCTCTTTTGCAGTAATTTTTTTGATCTCTATAACTGCGAAGTATCTCTGGATGAGTGGAATGTCAGGGAGTTTCTTTTGAGTTTTTGAAGGGGGTAGAGAAAAGGGAATGCAGTAGTCTCTGGTTATTATGCTTTGCACCCAAGCATTTGTCGTTATTTGGGCCCAGGTTCTTGGATGCAGGAGAAAACAGCCCCAACTGCTTCTAGAGTTGGGCAGTCAGGCAGTGCTTCAGGAGTGCTAAAAGGGCTTGCCGGAACAAAGTTCCCTGAAGCCCTGGTTTTGCAAGCCCCCTCTGCCTCTGGGGGTGGCGTCTCCCATTACAGCCTCCTCCTCTGCCTCTGGAAGAGAGCTCTCCTCTTTGATCAGGAAAGGAGCCTTGAGATTTACGGAACCAGGTCTTCTTAGCCCCTCTTTGATTCCTTGAGTAGGTTTGTTGAGGGGTGGAAAACTTAATCCCTAAGGCAGACAAGGTCTTACCTTCTTGCTCGCTGCAGGTCAGGGTATCCTTAACTGACAGTCCAAACAATGAAGAACCATCAGAAGGGGCATTGACAAAAGACACCTTAAATGGCTCTGCAATACCACAAAGCTTCATCTGTGCATGTCGACACATCTCAATGCCGGTGCCAGCTGCCCTTGAAGATCCTTCCACTGAATGAGAAACAAGTCTCATGGAAGAATTTGCTAGGGAGGAAAGAGCGGTTAGCTTTGGAAAAACCTTATCAAACTCACTACTTAGGCAAGCACTCTGCCAAGGATTCAGAGAGTTCTTTAACCAGGTCTCTCCGAAGGTGAATAAAATGTGCCAAGTAATTAAGTGCTCTAAGTGAAAAAATCACCAAAGCAAAGGCGCACATCCTGAACCTGTCTAGAGCGCTGGACTCCCTGTTCGGCAGATGGACAGTCGAGCTCTGTTGGGCAAGCTCTTTCTTTGTAACTGCTGCCACCACCACAGCGTCATCTGAGATGCCCTTACTCCAAAAAGTTCAGTCCCTGGGGGGAGAAATGATTTCGTCTGAGTGCTTTGGTACAGGCTCTATGGTGTCTGGCTCCTTCCAGGCCCAAAAGGTGACAAGAGCTATAACAGCAGCCACCAGGGAGACTACCCAAGATGTACATGGTCCTGCCCTGAAGGGCTCCAGGAATACGGATTCCTTCAAAGAGGGGTTTTTGGACAACCAGCCACCTCTTTGCTTTAAAGTTTCTAAGATTTCTGCAAAACAGACATCATCCGTTGGTGATTTGGGAGACCCCTCTCCCTCACTGTAGTCTGTATCCTTGGTAAGGGACTCCACAAGGGAGTTTAAGTGCCTCCTCTTGAACATCCTCTTCCGTGGGATCTTCTCCGTGGGATATTTAGGGGAGGAGTCGGAAGAGGAAGGGGCCACTTCAGGTGGATGGTCTGGAGGTCTTTAGAGGCAGGCTGACCCTGGACAGAAATGGGAGGTACAAGGCCCAGATCCAATGCAGAAACACGGGGAGGAGCAGAAGTCAAAGGATCCGGTGCTCTGGTTGTAGAGAAAGCCTTTTCTAGCACCTGGAAAGCTGAAGGTCCCAGGGATACTCCACTGAACTCCTTAGGAGCCGAAACCCCCAAAGAAGGCAGGAGCTCACCGGAACCTCGATTCCTAGACAGAACCGGACCCGTGCTGTTGATGGCCAAGCTTCAACAGGAAGGGAAAGATCTGAAAATACTGGAGCCAAACCCTACCCCTCGGATCCGCCCTCAACACCCCAGAATTCACTCTGATCTGAAGACCTCAGAGCAGAAGCAGTCAAGGTCACGGTCAGCATCGAGGAAACAAGAGTCCTCTGATCTGACCCCAAATCCCTCAGGAGACTACTGTCCTGAGGCTCCGAAACCAAAACACAGATCAGAGAAGGAGGAAAAGAAGTTGGAGGAAAACTCTCAGATCCACAAGTGGATGGAGCTGGAAGTACCCCATCTGAATATGGTCCTTGATAATAGACCTTACCATCTTGTCCACATCATCATACAGGCTTCTAGAGGATCTTGAAGAAGCCACTGAAGAAGGACTTGAGTGCCTAGGGGTTTGTAAAATTTTTGTCACAACCATGGAAGAAATGGATCTAATGGATCTCCAAGGAGATGAAATAGTAGTTTGTGGATCCAGGGATGTGTGAATCCAAGGAGCTGCATGAGTAGTCAATTCCAAACTCTTAGGATCCGACGAAGAAAAAAGGATCAGAGACTTTGAAGCAGTAGAAGGCTCACTCAGAGCTGTCAAATCTATCAGATCCAAGGAAGATGACACTGGTCTCGGTGCCGACATCCTTGGATCCCAGTCTTTAGAAACCTTGGTCGAAGGCTCCAAAGATGACCTGTCCTTCTTGTGATAGTGTTTCTTGGCTTTGGAGCCAAGAGATTCTTTAGAGGTGGGTTGAGCCCCTGGAGAAGACAAAGGAGTGGGCATAAGGCTCTTTAGAATAACTTTGTTCTTCCTTTCCCGAATGGCTCTAGGATTAAACCCCTCACAAATGCTAGAAGGGGAATACATGTGAGCCGCTCCTAAGCAATAAGTACACCTGTCATGTGCGTCCAAGTGTTGAATTTTCCTCTCATACTTGGTGTACATTTTAAAACCTGCTGTTTTTTTCCATGCTGAAAAAGATAAAGAAAATAGAAGTTATGTTCTTACCATAACATTCCATGTTAGTTGTCTTCTTCTCGCCTTCTTTCTTGCTGGATGGGTTCGGAGCCGACCTCGGCTCCGACTCGGCCACTCTAAAAGCTCGAGAGTTGGTTCCACTGGCTCGAGGCTCCCCTTATATCCCACAATGCTAGGCGGTAATACCTCAGATCTCGTTTGTAAGCTAGGCCCAGCCAATAAGAAATCCAGAAAAAACTGGAAATGGGAAACCCACCTCTATAAATGACAGAAAAAAGGTGACCTAAAACCTGATGAAGGAATATATACATAGTAAAGTATATACATATATACAATAGAGGTGGTAGGAAGAAAGGTCACAATCAAACTCCTCTAGGTCTGTCCAGGCTAGGGGGAAGGAGGGTGGGATGCAAGAAAGAAGGCGAGAAGAAGACAACTAACATGGAACGTTATGGTAAGAACATAACTTCTATATGTTAAGTTGTCCATCTCGCCTTCATTCTTGCTGGATGGGACCGTGTCCCTAGCACCTTGTCCCGGGTGGCCTATCGGAACAGACTCTTGAGTACAGTGGAACCAAAGTTAGCTCTATGTCTAGAAGCTAAATCCAACTTATAATGAGAAATGAAAGTGTGAGGAGTAGCCCATGTAGCTGCTGCACAAATCGTATCAATAGGCAGCCTATCTTGGAAAGCTATAGAAGTAGCCAAAGCTCTAGTAGAATGAGCCTTAGGTCTGTTAGGCAACTTCTGGTGTCTAATCTCATACACAAGGGAAATCAAGGATGTAAGCCATCTGGAGAGTGATACTTTCGAAACTGGAAGGCCTTTTCTGCCTTCTGCATAAGAAACAAACAATTGGTCAGCTTTTCTGGTCTGTTTGGTCCTATCCAAATAATACCTTAATTGCCGATGAACATCTAGCCAATGTAATTTTTGTTCAGACCTGTTAGAATAGTTAGGAAAAAACACAGGAAGGTCAATGTTTTGATTTAGATTAGCCGCAGAGGCTACTTTCGGTAAAAATGATGGGTTGGTCCATAAGGATACCCTATCCTTATGAAACAAAAGATATGGTGATCGAATGCAGAGTGCATGAAGCTCTGAAACCCTTCTAGCCGAAGTAATGGCTACCAGAAAGAGTGTCTTCCAGGATAGCAATTTCATTGAACAGGAAGCTGCAGGTTCAAAAGGGGGAAGAATCAAAGATGTGAGAACTAAATTAAGGTCCCAAGAAGGAGGAGGATTTCTTATAGGAGGCTTGAGAAGAAAAACTCCCTTCAAGAAAGCTTTGCAAAGCTTGTGAGACATGATGGCAGAATCCGAGATGCCCACATGAAAGTTAGATATAGCTGCCAATTGAACCTTAAGTGTAGATGGAGACGAACCTGCGTGGAATAGTTCGGCTAAGAAATCAAGGACCATTTGAATGGGAGCAGTGAAAGGATCTATGCCCCTTCCTTGAGCCCAACAGGAGAAACGTTTCCACTTACTAAGATAAATCTTCCGGGTGGAAGATTTATGGGAAGCTATTAAAATATCTCGAACTGATTGAGATATTTGAGGAAGCCTGGCTAAGGTTGGAATTGGAGGAACCAAGCAGTGAGGTTCAGAGAGGGGAGGGAGCGATGTAACTGACCCGACTGATGGATCAAAAGATCTGGAACTAGGTCCAGATGCCAGGGTTGCTCCAACAGAAAATGGTGCAGAAAAGGGAACCAAACCTGTCGAGGCCAGTAAGGGGCAATGAGGATCAATGAAGCCTTCTGAGCGATAGCTTTCTGTATCACTTGAGAAATTAGTGGGAAGAGAGGAAATGCATACAGAAGTCCCCGGGGCCAAACTTGGACTAGAGCGTCCCTGCTGGGATGGCCTGGTAGAGGAAAGAGGGTGAAATAATCTTTGCACTTGCTGTTTTGGGGAGTAGCAAAAAGGTCGCAGCAAGGCTGGCCCCACTTCAGAAAAATTTTCTCCAAGATTGAATTTTTCAGAGACCACTCGTGAGGCATGAGAATAGCTCTGCTCAATTTGTCCGCAATGAGATTGGACTTTCCGGGGATGTGCGTTGCTATCAGAAACCGCTGAGAAGAAATTGCCCATTGCCACAGTCTGAGTGCTTCTCGACATAGGGGGTAGGATCTGGTTCCGCCTTGTTTGTTGATATACCACACTACAGACATATTGTCCGTCTGAATTGCTATCGTTCCCAAAGGAAGAGAGTCTTGAAGGGCTTGCAACGCTAAAAGCACTGCTCTCATCTCTAGAACATTTATATGCAAGTGGCATTCGTCTGGTTGCCATATGCCCTGGACTGTCCTGCCCTGATAATGCCCCCCCCACCCGATCAGGGAGGCGTCCGTTGTCAGAGTAGCAACCGGAGGGGGAGGGACAAATGGTCTTCCTAAGAAGAGCTGGGGGGAAGAAATCCACCAAAGAAGATGATTCCTGCATGCTTGCGTTATCACAATGGTGTGGGACATCGGAAGATGTTGGTATGACCATTGTGTGAAGAGCATCCATTGTAAGATTCTCATGTGAAATCTGGCTAATAGAAGTAGAGGGATAGCAGCCGCCATAATCCCCAGTACTTTTAGGACTAATCTGACTTTGATTCTGTTGCTGTGGAAAAGAAGAGAGACTAGTTTGTGTATGTCTGCTATCCTTTGGTCTGTGAGTCTCGCAGACATGTTGACTGTGTCTAGATTTGCGCCTATGAAGGTAATAGCACGACAAGGCGACAAAACA
The DNA here is from genome assembly GCF_019279795.1 of Protopterus annectens. Lineage (NCBI taxonomy): Eukaryota > Metazoa > Chordata > Ceratodontiformes > Protopteridae > Protopterus > Protopterus annectens. Next base: position 642,646,897 of record NC_056733.1, read on the forward strand.
GACTTTTCGCAATTTATTGAGATACCTAGCTTTCGAAATATGCGAAAAGTGTAGTCTCTGGCAAGTAGTAGAAGATGCTTGGTGGGAGCTGTAAGGAGCCAGTCGTCTAAGTATGGAAACACCTGGAATCCTTGACGTCTCAGGTGAGAGGCCACCACTGCCATGCATTTGGTAAACACCCGGGGGGCTGTGGTGAGTCCAAAGGGCAGGGCTCTGAATTGAAAGTGACTGGTTCCCAGCCTGAAGCGGAGGAATCTCCTGGAGCGCCTGTTCATTTTTATATGATAGTACGCATCCTGGAGGTCTATAGAGCACATCCAGTTTTCCTTTCCCAATAGGGGTAGGATGGATTGCAACGTGACCATCTGAAATCTTGTTTTCTTGACAGACTTGTTCAAGATGCTGAGATCCAAAATGGGCCTCCAGTCCCCTGTTTTCTTTGGAACCAAAAAGAATTTGGAGTAGATTCCGGATCCTTGCTGGTCTGCTGGCACTGGTTGAATGGCTCTTTTTGCAAGCAACTTTGATATTTCTAACACTGCTTGATCCCTTTGAGCGGGTGGAACATCTGGAAGGGATTTTTTTGATTGATTTGGAATGCGAAAGAACGGAATGGAATAGCCTTCGGAAATGATGGACTGTACCCACTTGTCTTGAGTTAGAGATCACCAGGCTTCTGGGTACAGTGATAATCTTCCCCCGACTGCCTCCGAAGGGGGACAGTCGGGCAACACCTCAGGGATGCTGGAAGGGCTTATCGGAAAAGGTTTCTCGATTGCCCTGGTTTTGCGGGCCCCCCCCCTGCCTCTAGGGCGACGTCTGCCATTATTGTTCCCCCCTCTGCCTCTAGAGGGGAACCGACTCTGTGCGTTCGGCAAAGCCCCTTGGGATTGCTTGCGGAACCACATTTTTCCACTTTTCTGGCCTTTGGGGTAAGGCCTAGAAGGAGTAGAAAAACGGACTCCGACGGCAGAAAGAGTTTTGCCATCCGTCTTGCACCTTGTCAAGGTTTCTTTCACTTGAGGACCAAAAAGGGACGATCCATCAAACGGGGAATTAGTGAAAGACATCTTAAAGGGGTCCGCAAAATTGCATAGCCGCATCCAGGCATGCCGGCGTAAGGCCACACCTGTCCCTGCGGCTCTGCTCGCTCCATCAGCCGCATATGAAAGGAGGCGCATGGAGGAGTTAGCTATAGAATTTAGGGTAGCCAGCTGAGCGTTCATCTTGTCCTGAAAACCCACAGCTGTAGGATCCTTTAACATCTCACTCGCTTCCTTGATCAAGCCTCTTTGAAGACGAGTGAAATGACAGAGGTAGTTCAGCGAACGCATTGAAAAGGTCGCTGACGAAAACATCCACTTCCCGTACCTGTCCATAGACCTAGATTCCTTGTTAGGGGGATGGACAGGCACTGAAGGATCAGCTAGTTCCTTCTTAGTGGCAGCAGCTACCACCATAGCATCCACAGAAACTCCCTTAGTCAAAAATTGTTTGTCTGTTGGTGCTGTAATAAACTTTGAAGGTCTCCTGGGGGTGGGGTCCACAGAGTCAGGAGCCGTCCAAGCCTTTTTTGCTACCACCTGCATAAGTTGGTCAAAGGGGGGGGGGACACCCAGGAGGTGGAAGGGCGAGAGCCGAACGCCTCAAGATACACAGATTCATCCTCCGAAGGGTTAAGGGCTGGCCAATTTCCCCTCTGTTTCAAGATCTCCAGGATGTCTGCAAAGGAGACATCTTCAGAAGGGGAACGGGGGGAACCCTCAGAATCCTCTAAATCCGTGTCAGAGGTGACAGACTCAGGTGAGTCTATGTGCTTCCTCTTGCACTTTCTCTTCCTAGGGGGCTCCCCTGCCAATTAAGGAGAGGCCTCGGAAGAGGATGAGATCCCCACAGGGGATTCTTGAGGAGCTGGCTCTCTGCGGTCTGGGATGAGGGAGTGAGTAGACATCACCTGAGGCACCGAAGAGGGAGGGACGGACGGAGCCGACTGTGGAGTTGAACCGGGTTCCAACACACTCCGCATGACCTCGAAAGCACCCCTGTCAGGCAGAGCCAGAGGTCCCCGCTCCGAAAAGCTGAAAACCTCCCTCGGCACTGACAGTGATGGCTCCGAGGCCGATGACGGAGACGAAATCACCAGCGCCGAAGCGCCGAGAGGGAGAGTGGGGTCGGACAAGGGTCCGATGCCACTCACCCCCTCGGAGCCGACGAGGGAAGCCCGGCGCCGAGATTCTTCCAAGGAAGAAATCGGAGCCGACGACGGTGCCGAAGACAATTGTATCAGCTCCAACGCTACCACAGTCTCGGGTCCGAAACGCCCCGGCTCCGAGCTCAAAGGAGTCGGAGGAGGAACATTTTGAGGAATAGGATTAAGCATCGACTGATGAGTCGGGCTCTGAAGCATTTGGGCCAGTGCCTCGGACTTAAGAAGTCGACTCACTACCCTCTGAAGGTCATGGTCAGACAGTCTCGATGACCTAGAGGAGTGAGATCTATGGCTCCGTTCAGACAGCAAGGGAGATGCTGGAGCCGAATGAACGGAGCCAAGGGATGGTGACCTAGACCTCTTCCTAGATGTCGGTTCTGATAGTCTTATCGGAACCGACTCAGAGATTTCTAATACCTCGGCTCCAGCCGGAGCCGAGGCAACCACAGAAATAAGAGCTCGAGTCTCATCGGCTCCAGCCGGAGCTGATGTAGTAGCAGACTTCGACACCTTAGGTGTCGACTCAGATGCTGGAGTCGAAGACCTAGAAGCCTTAGAGGGTTTGCCCGAAGAAACAGTCGGGGGACCCTCAGGTTTAAGCAAGCCCCGTAAGATGAGCTTATTTTTTCTTTCCTGCAGGACTCTAGGGCTGAAGCCATGGCATACAGCACAAGAGTCCTGCAGGTGTAAAGGTCCCAGGCAGTACACACAAGAAGTGTGACCGTCTGTCAGAGACATTTTCTGACAGCACGAGTCACACTTCTTGAAGCCTGAGACCTTCGAATCCTTAGACATTTTAAGGAACAAGAGTAATCACACACAAGCACAAACACACTGATTACACTATACACTAAATAAAACTAACTTAAACTAAATAAATTTAGATAGTTTTAAATTTTATAAAAGTCCCTACAAAAAAACACATACACTCCAAGGGGGGATGGGAGGGCCTGAAGGCCTAAGGGAAGAACATATAAGTTCTTGTCGTAAAAAAAGGGTGAAGAACTAGGAGGAAGGGATAAAAATCCTTTAAAGTAAGGGGATACTGTACAAAAAACTAATTTAAAAGGGATTTAGTAAACTTTTTAAACTGTTTTCTACACTAACCTGAAGCCGGTTGAAGCAACACACCTCGATAGCTGCAGCGGCAAACGAGATCTGGGGTATTACCGCCTAGCATTGTGGGATATAAGGGGAGCCTCGAGCCGGTGGAACCAACTCTCGAGCTTTTAGAGTGGCCGAGTCGGAGCCGAGGTCGGCTCCGAACCCATCCAGCAAGAATGAAGGCGAGATGGACAACTTAACATCTATTGTTAAAGAAAAAATATATGTAGATATATATATATATATATATATATATATATATATATATATATATGTATATGTATATATATATATATATATATATATATATATATATTAAAAGGGTAGAAGGCCCAAGGCCCGAAAGGAAGGAAAAGGTGGAAGACAACAGAAACCCCTAACACACACACTGAAAGAAAAGGGAGGAGACTTAAAACAATATAATACTAGGTTTAACGAAATTTTAAAGAAGTTTTAACAAATTTTAAGGAAGTTAGCACTACACAAAAAACACATCTGTTTGAGCACTGGTAACCACTGGCGGCAAGCAAGATCTGGGGAGGTTGAGCCTGGGGCACAGGATTGTGGGTAAGGGAGGAGCTCGAGATTGGAAGTTGAAGTCTGTCGAAATTGTCCGAGTCAGATCCGAGGATTGGATCTGTAACCCATCAGTGAAGCAGAATGAGAGGGACAACATCAGATCTAAATCAATAAGTTCATCCACTGGGGGGGGGGCTAACTCAAGACGTAGATGGACCAGAACCAAAAGCTTCCAAAATTACCGATTCTTCTGGAAAGGGGTTTTCGGAAGACCAACCACCTTTTTGTCTGAGGATCTTTCTTCTTTTCTATTGAAGAAGAAGAAAGAATAAGTACAAACATTTATAGGAAGTCATGTTGGATAAACGCCATTCTACAATATAATAGTATGCATCATAGACATATTTTTCCAAATATTGTTAAAAATCAGTATACTAGGATATCGAGAATATACAGTAACCAACTTGAAAGAAAAAGGCAACTTGATATCACGAGTACATTATTTCTAGAAAGAGGTTATCCCATTAATGTTATAGAGACAATCAATAGAGACTTCATACTAGATGACAATGTCATGGATCCTATTACAAATGAAGAAAGCCCTAATAAACACAGTAAATTAAGAGTCTATAATCCTAGATATACAAGGAAACATAGAAACAACAAGGCTTCTAGATTTAATGTTCCATTCATAACGAAATATACTAATGATAATTATAATATAATAAATATAATAAGTAAGAATTGGAAAATTTTAACTACAGACCCGGATATAAGGGCTCTAGTAGGAAATATACCGACATTTAGTTATAAAAGCAGCAAGAGCTTGAAGAGTCTTTTATGTGATGAAAAATTAACACTAGAAAAAGTAAATGATAACATTTCGCAACTAGGAACAAAGCCATGTACCAAATGTAACATGTGTAAACACGTTACGAATGATATAGATTTTATAGTACCAGGTTTAGATTATCGATATCAGTTTAAATTAAAAGCAACATGTGATACAACTAATGTGATTTATTTAGCGACATGCCAAAATTGTGATGCATACTATATAGGTTTGACCTCAAGAAGATTAAAGGACCACATCTACAACCATATGTATGAAATAAGAAAACAGGTTCAGACTAATGCATTGGCTAAACATATCACTAGATTTCAAGATCATACATTTAAATTTCGAGTGATAGATATAGTAAAATCTTTTAAAAAAAGGGGGGATAACATGCTACATTTGGAAAATGTTGAATTACAATGGATTCTGAGACTCAAAGCTCATCTAGCACCTGGTCTTAATAGTATGGTCAGCATAAAACCTATTCTGGCTTCACGTTAATTGATCATAGTGACTTAGTTTTTATTTGATGAATGATTATCCATGACATATTAAATTTATTAAACAGGTTAAACATAGATTTTTAGACTCAAGATGTGATGACATAAGGATATATACACATTATATAAGCATATTTATTCTTATGAATTGAGAAATTTGATTCAAATATATTTATATATTTATATATTTATTTATATATTTATATTTATTAGTCAAAAATTTTTTACATATATTTTAACTTCTTATTTTTATTATCAAAATCATATAAAATGAGTTGATCTATTATAAACCAAAGTCATATTTATCATTATTTATTATTCATAAAATATGCTATATGAACTATGACTTATATTTATATTTATATACAATTTGATATATTTTATATACAGTTGTTATTATTATTAGATTTTAGTTTCATTAGCATTATCTGGTTTTAGCCCTAGTATGAAATAAGTAATGTACATCAATTTTATTTATTTATTCATTTATTTATATATGTATCCGGTATATTTATCATTCTATGTACAAATTCTATAATCCTTACAAGTAAAACTATGCCATTTAAACAAGACAATAAATACCAAGATACATAGAAAAAGAAGTAAATATCCTTACAATTATTATACTATGCTGTACTATTAAATTAGAGTTTTTATATTTGAATGAAAAAGCATGAACACTCCATATTATATACTGCATACTGATACAAGTGCTTATATTGGTTTACATTTTATCTGTTTACAAACCATATGTAATACAATACAAACTAAACAGAAATGAATTTCATTTTATTTTGATTTATTTTAGATTAATAGATGTTACTGAAAGTTTTATTATTGTTGTCATATATCTTTAAATGGGTTCTGAAGGCATTGCTCTTGATATTAATTGAAACTTAATTGATTTGAAAGAGCGGGAAATTAATCAATTTAAAAATTTTAATTATGCAATTAAGACCTGTATATAAGTGTATGACTTTTTATTGTGAATTGTAACCTGAAGAAGCATACTTGGTGTATGCGAAAGCGCTTGTTATTCGTGTAATAAACAGATTTTATTTCATCATATCGTGGTGATACTTGGTTGGTGCTGGACTTATATTGTCTGAGGATCTCTAATATGCCTCAAAAGGAGATATCATCCAGTGGTGATCTGGGGGACCCTTCTCCTTCATCAAAATCAGTATTCTCCATGACAGACTCTAGCAGGCAGTCGATGTGCCTCCTCTTGTATGTTCTTTTTGATGTTTCTCCTCTGTGGGATGGTCAGTGGAAGTATCAGAAGAGACGGGAAGTTCTTCTACAGCAACTGCTTGAACACTTGTTGGAATTGGCTGTTCCTGCGGAGTACGTCTGATCGACTCAGAGCTTGGAGCCAATGAGGTAATAGGAACTGGACCCAAAGAATGAAAAGGCAGTTCTCTAGAGAGAGAAAAAAACCTTTCCACAATCTCGAGGAAAGTCAGACATGAGGAAGCTGCTACCACCTGAACTGGTGCCAACTCTCTCAGCACAGGCAGCTCATGACTGCTTCCGGCTCAGCGCATCAAGGTTGGAACCAGACCCAAACTGTCCACGGCCAAGGCTCCAAGAGACAAGGATGGATCCGACAACATCGGAGTTGATCCTGGCCCCAAGGATCCAACGCTCAGAATTCGGGCTCTGGGACCCGTTCCAATCCAATTGTTAGTGGATAAACCAGGATTTATTTTTAAAACGGGGTGGGAATTTGAAGTCCATTTTGGAAAAACAAACCCACCACTGTCCAGTTAATGCTGGGATGTGGAAATGTGGTGGATGTAATTTTTGCAAATTTATGGGGGTGAGCAATAATGAGTTTTAAAATCATGAATAAATATAACTGTGATAGTGTGGGGGTAATCTACGTTGCCATTTGCCAATTCTGTTCTTGTTTTTATACTGGAAAAACTGAGAGGCATTTGAGACAGAGTGTACGAACACCAATATCATATCAACAAAGGGAATGGTTTTAACGCTTTGGCTAAACACATTCTGGAAAATGTTGGTCATCACCTTCAATATTATGCCATTGACGATATAGAGAAAGGGTTTAGGGGTGGGCCTTGGCAGCTCCTGTTGGAACAGAGGGAACTTACTTGGCAGCTCAGATTGAATGCTTTTGTGTTTCCAGGATTAAATGACCAATGCTCTCTTAAATGTATTCTGAAATTAAAATCTTTAGGGAGGTAAATTTTGGAATGTATATTATATATGAAAGCATGGTGTAAGAAGAATATATACATTTGTATTTATATTTGTTGAAATGATTGTTTTTTATAATATATATATATATATATATATATATATATATATATATATATATATATACATATATATAGATTTACTTCATAGTATCAAAATACTGAATTATCAAAATTCAGTATCACAAAACTATAAAGTCAAATCCCCTAAACACCGAACATACACAAAACACAAAACCGTGAATCTACATATTCCCATCAAACACACATCACACACTACAAAACGCATACATACACCAGCATACATCTCCCAACACTTCCCTACAATAAACATAACAAACACGAACACAACCAAACACATACACATGCCTACCCTTAGTATATACAGGGGGGCTTGCCCCCCTGCACCCCACATCCCCCCTACTTATATATATACTAACTCCGATGTCACACAACACTCCAAACCACACACAACCCAGCATTGCACATTCCACAGCCCCCCACACAAACACACATCACATACACACAAACACCAGCACTCCCAACACTAACACATTCATACTGCACAACACCTACCCTAACCCACACCTCAAACATCCCAAACACACACAAACCCTCCCCAAAACCTCAAAAACAGTACATTTACCTGACGCTATCCATACCGTGGGTTCAACATAATCCATTCGACACTTCCGAGATCATGGTTTCCGTCCGTTCGACTTTACAGGCTCGAAATTCTAAAATTCGATATTTTAGCATTTCGAGCATGTAACGTAAACCCATATATATGTGTGTATATATATATATATATATATATATATGAGTGTATATATATATATATACATATATATATATATATATATATATATATATATATACATATATATATATATATATATATATATACGTGTGTGTGTGTGTGTATTTATGTATATATATATATATATATATATATATATATATATATCTATATATATATATATTGTTTGTGTCTTTCGGCTTTTCCTGGTTAGGGGTCGCCACAGCGGAACTCCAGTCCGCTAATGATTGGTAGCTGATTTTTACATGCCGAGTTACCAGCCCTGACGCACAACCTTCAACGAAGGTACGCCCATTCACGCATGTCTCCACGCAGAAGACGCTCTAGCTGAGAATCGAACCGGACAGCGTCTTACTGTGAGGCGACAACTCTACCGTAGCACCACCACCGCGGGTCATATATGTGTATATATATATATATATATATATATATATATATATATACATATTTATATATGTATATTTTTATATATATACATATATATATATATATATATATATATATGTATATACATATACATATATATATATATATATATATATATATATGTATATAGTTTCACAGTTTCATAGTTTAGTACTAGGCTATCTGCCCTGGGGCATTTATAAGCCTAGCCATAGTGATGTGGCTTTCGCCACCCCATGTAATGGTACAAAATTAGAAGTTATGTACCTACCATAACGTTCCATTTTAGTTGTCTTCTCTCGCCTTCTTTCTTGCTGGATGGGTTCGGAGCCGATCCTTGGCTCCGACTCGGCACTTGCTTTAGCTTGAGAACTCCTTTTAACAGCTCGAGGCAACCCTATATCCCATGATGCAAGGTGGAACTACCTCAGATCTCGTTTGGTAGCTAACCTACCCTGCTAAGGACTAACCTAACATAATTAGGAAAACAAGTTCATAATAAGAGTCCTCATATGAAGGCTCAGGAGGAAAACAACCTGATAGGAACTCTTCAAGATCTGTCCAGGCCAGGGGGAAGGAGGGAGGACGAAGAAAGAAGGCGAGAAGACAACTAACATGGAACGTTATGGTAGGTACATAACTTCAAAATGTTAAGTTGTCAATCTCGCCTTCATTCTTGCTGGATGGGACCGCGTCCCTAGCACCTGTATCCCGGGTGGCTCAATGGAACAGACTCTTGAGAACTGTGGAACCAAAACTGGCCCTATCTCTGGAGGCCAAGTCCAACTTGTAATGAGAGACAAAGGTATGAGGCGTGGCCCAAGTAGCTGCTGCACAAATGGTATCAATGGGTAGTCTATCCTAAAAGGCTGCAGAAGTGGATAGACTCCTGGTTGAGTGTGCTTTTGGTTTAGAAGATAGCTGCTTGCCTCTGAGAGAGTACACATAGGAAATGGTGGAAGTCAACCATCTGGATAAGGTCACTTTAGAAACTGGAAGACCTATCCTGTTTTCTGCATAGGAGACAAATAATTGGTCCGATTTCCTGAATTGTTTAGTTCTATGCAAATAGTACCTGAGCTGACGATGGACATCCAAAAAATGAAGCTTCTGTTCAGCTCTGTCGGAATAGTTTGGGAAAAAGACTGGTAGATCTATAGATTGGTTAATATTGGTTTGAGACACAACTTTGGGGAGAAAGGACGGGTTCGTTCTTAATGATACCCTGTCCTTATGAAAAACCAAGTAAGGGGAACGAATGCAGAGAGCTTGAATCTCGGAAACCCTTCTTGCTGAAGTGATAGCCAGTAAGAATATAGTTTTCCAGGTCAATAACTTCAAAGAAGATGAAGCAGACGGTTCGAAGGGAGGTAGCATCAAAGATGCCAACATTAAGTTTAGATCCCATTGCGGAGGAGGATGCTTTATAGGCGGCTTTAGGAGAAAAACTCCTCTCAGAAAGGCCTTGCATAATCTATGAGACATAATGTTATTGTCATGCAAGCCAACATGATACTTGGAAATAGCAGCCAGTTGTACTTTAACTGTAGATGACGAGGATCTTGAATGAAAAACCTCCGCCAGGAAATCTAAAACAGAATGTACAGGAGCAGTAAAGGGATCAATATTCCTGGAATTTGCCCAAATAGAAAACGCCGCCACTTGCTAGCATAAACAGTCCTAGTGGACGACTTTAAAGAAGACACTAAGATGTCTCTGACTGAGTCAGAGATCATCGGTAGCCTGGCTAGGGAAGGAAGTGGAGCAACCAAGCAGTGAGGTTGACAGAATGAATGGCCCAGTGCTGCTGACCCGACTGGTGGATCAAGAGATCCGGAACTGGGTCCAGATGCCAGGGCTGCACCAGAAGGTGACGATGCAGAGACGGAAACCAAATTTGTCGAGGCCAATAAGGGGCAATGAGAATCAACTTGGCCCTCAAAACGGTGGCTTTCTGAATGACTTGTGGAATCAAGGGAAAAGGAGGAAAAGTGTACAGAAGTCCCCGGGGCCAATCCTGGGTTAGAGAGTCTCTCAGGGGTTGGCCTGGAAGGGGAAAGAGGGTGAAAAAATCGGGGCACTTGTTTTGAGGTGTAGCAAAAAGATCGCAACAAGGAGTGCTCCACTTCAGAAAAATCTGATCCACTACAGATTGATTGAGAGACCACTCGTGAGGCATCAGAATGGATCTGCTCAGCCTGTCCGCCAAGAGGTTGGACCTGCCGGGGATGTGCGTTGCTATCAGAAACCGATGAGAGGAGATTGCCCATTGCCAAAGTCTGAGAGCTTCTCGACATAACGGATAGGACCTGGTCCCGCCCTGCTTGTTGATGTACCAGACCACGGACATGTTGTCCGTTTGTACTGCAATAGTCCCTGTGGGAAGAAAGTCGTTGAGGGCCTGCAACGTTAAAAGCACCGCTCTCATCTCCAGGACATTTATGTGCAGATGGTATTCTATGGGTTGCCACATCCGTGGACCATCCTGCCCTGATAATGCCCCCCCCCACCCGATCAGAGAGGCATCCGTAGTGACTGTGGCAACTGGAGGAGGGGGAACAAAGGGTCGGCCCTGATGAAGAAGAGGGGAAGATATCCACCAATTCAGATGAGTTCTGCACGACTGTGTGACTAAGATTTCGTGCCTCATCCGGAGACTGTGGTACGACCACTGAGTGAATAGCATCCACTGCAGAAGACGCATGTGGAAGCGAGCCAGTGGTAGAAGAACAATGGCCGCAGCCATAAGACCTAGAACCTTCAGTATAAATCTGGCTTTGACCTTGCTGCTCTGCAATAGAATCCGAACTAATTTTTGGATGTCCAGAATTCTTTGATCTGTTAGTCTGGCTAACATTTTGACGGTGTTTAATTCTGCGCCTATAAAGGTGATAGATTGGCAAGGCAGCAGAGAAGATTTTTCGAAATTTACTGAAATTCCCAAACTCCTGCAAAGCTGCAGAGTGTAGTCTCTGGTCTGAAGAAGCTGACACCTGGTGGTGGCGGAGAGGAGCCAGTCGTCCAAATAAGGAAACACCTGGAATCCTAGACGTCTCAGATTAGCTGTGACCACTGCCATGCATTTGGTAAACACTCTGGGGGCTGAAGTGAGGCCAAAGGGCAGGGCTCTGAATTGGTAATGACTGGTCCCTAGCCGAAAGCGGAGAAACCTTCTGGAGCGCCTGTGAATCTTTATGTGATAGTACGCGTCCTGAAGGTCTATAGAGCACATCCAGTTGTCCTTGCCCAGAAAGGGCAGAATGGACTGAAGCGTGACCATCCGGAATCTTGCCTTCTTGACAAATCTGTTTAGACTGCTCAGGTCTAATATTGGTCTCCAATCTCCCGTCCTTTTGGGGACCAAAAGAATCTCGAGTAGACGCCGGATCCTACCTGGTCTGCCGGCACAATCTGGACGGCTCTTTTCCTAGGAGCTTTGAAACCTCCTGTTCTGCCAAATCCCTTTGACCGGGTGAGATGTCTGGAAGGGATTGTTGAGGTACGGGATACCTTCAAGGGGATTTTGTAACCCTCGGATATGATCGTCTGTACCCACATATCTTGTGTGAGGGAATGCCAGGCTACTGGGTACAGCAAAATCCTTCCCGACTCCCTCCAAGGGTGGACAGTCGGGCAACACCTCAGGAATGCTGAAAGGGCTTCTCAGGAAGAGACTCCCTGTTGCCCTGGTTCTGAGGACCCCCCCTGCCTCTAGGGCGGCGTCTATTATTGTTACCCCCTCTGCCTCTGGGGTAAACTGACCACGTGTGTCCGGTGTAGCTCCTTGGGCTTTGCGGAACCACATCTTCCCTCCCTTCTGACCCTTGGGGTATGGTCTAGAAGGGGTGGAAAAATGGACTCCAACGGCAGAAAGAGTTTTACCGTCCTGCTCACACCTGGTCAAGGTATCCTTCACCTGAGGTCCGAACAAAGCCGAACCATCAAAGGGGGTATTAGTGAAGGACGCCTTAAAGGGGTCCGCAAAATTACAAAGCCGCATCCAGGCTTGGCGTCTAAGAGCAACTCCTGTGCCTGCGGCCCTGCTTGCTCCATCGGCCGCATAGGATATGAGCCGCATGGAGGAGTTGGATAGGGAATTCAGGATTGCTAGCTGTGAGGCAATCTTTTCTTGAGTCCCAGCAGCAGAAGGATCCTGGACCACTTCACCCAGTTCCTTGAGAATATCTCTTTGAAGCCTGGTGAAGTGACAAAGGTAGTTCAGCGAACGCATAGCAAAGGTCGCTGAAGAAAACATCCGCTTTCCATACCTGTCCATGGCCCTAGAATCCTTGTTAGGAGGATGGACAGGTACTGAAGGATCCGCCAGTTCCTTCTTAGTGGCCGCCACCACCATAGCATCCACAGAGACGCCTTGGAAAGAAACTGTTTGTCCGTAGGGGCCGTGATAAACTTGGATGGTCTCCTGGGGACAGGTTCCACAGAATCTGGAGCGCCCACGCCTTCCGAGCCACTACCTGCATAAGTGGGTCGAAGGCGGAGACACCCAGGAGGTGGAGGGTCGGGATCCAAAGCCTCCAGGTATACCGACTCATCCTCGGAGGGATCAATGGATGGCCAATTCCCCTCTGTTTGAGGAGCTCAAGGATGTCTGAAAAGGAGACATCCTCAGAGGGGATCGTGGGAACCCTCCGACTCATCTAAGTCGGTATCAGATGTAGTAGACTCGGGAGTCTGTGTGTTTCCTCTTACACGCCCTCTTCCGAGGGGTTCACCTGCCGGATCAGGAGAAACTTCGGAAGAGGAGGAAATTCCCAATGGGGAAACCTGGGGCGATGGATCCCTGGGCCTGAGAGCAAGAGGCTGGCAAGAGGTGTCTACAGGCACCGAAGAGGGAGGAGCTAGAGGGATGGACCGTTGACCTGGCTCAGTAGCCAGGACACTCCTCATCACCTCAAAGGCTCCCCTCCCCGGGAGGCCGGAATATCCCCGATCCGAGGATACAGGAATTCCCGGCTCCACTGAGAGGGAAGGCTCCGAGGCCGATGTCGGTGCCGAGCTTACCAAAGCCGAAGCCCCGAGAGGGAGAGCGGGGTCGGACAAGGGTCCGATGCCACTAGCCCCCTCGGAGCCGACAAGGGAAACCCGATGACCGGATCCCTCCAAGGAAGGGTCTCAAGGAGGAGATCGGAGCCGAGGACGACGGAGCCGAAGGATGTATCGGCTCCGGCGCCGAAACAGTCGCTGTCCCGAGAAGCTCCGGCTCCGAACTCTGGTGTGGAGTCGGAGGAGGAAGTTCAAGGGGTGAAACAATAGCCGAAGTCTGCTGAGACGGGCTATGGAGCATTTGGGCCAGTGCCTGTGACTTCAACAGCCTGCTTACCACCCTCTCTAAGTCGTGGTCAGACAGCCTGGAAGATCTCGAAGATCGGCTCCGATGGCTCCGCTCTGACAAAAGAGGAGACCCCGGAGCCGAGTGGATACTCTGCAAGAGGGGACCGAGATCTTTCGGGACGAAGTCATCGGAGCCGAAGTCCCCTGAATTCCAGATGGAGCCGAAGGTTTCTCGGCTCCGATGCTGGATAAGGTGTTGGCTCCAGCCGGAGCCGACAAGGCCACAGTAGACCGGGTGTCAGAACCAATCGGTCCCGAACCCACTACTTTGGAAGCAGATAGATCGGTTCCAGCCGAGCGATCTCGCCCCCGACGGAGCCGGAGCCACCGGAGGAGGCTTGGATACTGTAGCCTGAACCTTCGGTGGCTTAGAAGGTTTACCAGACCCTGTTTTAGAGGGAGAACCTTCTGGCTTAAGTAAGCCACGGAGGATCAGCTTATTCCTCCGTTCCTGCAGGACTCTCTGGCTAAAAGAGTGACACAAAGCACAGGAGTCCTGCAGGTGCAAAGGCCCCAG